>NC_044510.1:5007816-5010316 GCF_902362185.1 Chanos chanos
AGGGGGAGAGGGAGCCTTCCCGAACAGATCGGGCTGAACCGAATCCGTCTCAAGTGGCTGTGTGGAATGCCTGGTGTTTTATTTTCCAGATTAACGACTTCATCCCTCATCAAGCGCAGTGTAAACACCATGACCTGTTCACAGTGCAGGCTGCATGCTTTTCTACAGCCTGCTCTGCTCTCTGAGGGTCACTCATACGCACGCACGCACACGCACACACACATACATACACACACATACATTTGTACATGCCCACATGCAAACACTTGTACACACATGTTCAAACATGTGTGCACACTTGCGCACACATGCGCGTGCACACACACACACACACACACACACACTCTCTTCACCTCATTACCATCTCCTATAAGGAGTGAATTAATGAGAGGTTGTAATTTGGAGTGTGTGGTTGTTGCCTGTCATGTATGAGGGCAGAGGAGTGGCATTTTAAAATCACACAGTGAGGGAGAGATTGTGGGTTGTGGGTGGTTTAAGTGGAGCTGCGTTTCTGTATTAAAGTGACTAATACATAAAGTTTTCTGTGGGAGAACGTTCTGGAATCCATCAGCGTGCTTCGAGTATTCCACTTCAAAGTTCCGAACAGAAGCCTCAGAAGTGGCCCGGCATCAAGCCTTGAACGCGCTGAAGAGAGCACGATTAGTCAGAAGAATGCTTATCACCCGAGACTGAATCTGTGCGGCGTTCTCATTCAACGCCAAAACATCACAAATCTATCCTCGACTCGACGGGGCAGCTCATAATGACTTAGAGTTGACAGTGTTCGGTTTTATAACAGGGTTGACTGTTGTTTTTAAAAAGAATAGAAATGATATTCACATATGGAGTGTATTGTAGATTGGTTAAGGAACCTTGGTCCCTACCTCATTTTCTGGTTTTGACGGGACGGTTTTTAGGATTGAATAATACTGGTCTTAAAACCTCAACTTTTTTTTTTTTTTTTTTTCAAACCCAGTCCTTTGTTTGAAAAGACTGGGTTTAATTTAGTATGCAAATGCTGTGGGGTTTTTTTTTTGTTTTGATTTGTTTTGGTATGGTTCAGTACATGCAATTTTGAACATTTTAAGGCAAAGCAATAATAAAAGTGAAAACATTTTTTTGGAAGAGTATAACACAAACTCTTTCTGACAGTTTTGTCAAACTGTGTACAGACGACAAAAATCATAGACGCGTAGCCTATTTTATTTTTCTGTCTCAATCCAAAACGACTCTCCCCCAGTATCCGCCGAGGCCCGCATGATCTCCACGAATGGCGAAATAAGCTTCCCCTAAAGTTGGACCACTTCAAGCAATTTTCAAATTACTCTACCGCTACATAAAAAAAAAAAAAAAAAAAGTCTTTGCAAACCCAATAAGGAAAGTTGGGAAGAGACTTCAAACGGGCTAGCTTTATGGTAAACCTTTGGCAAGGCACACACGCAAAGAAATTCTCACATTGAATGTGTGATCCACTGGACTAACTGCTTAAACAGAGAAGGGCTTTGAAGTGCGCCCCGTTCGCCCGTTAATGGGGTACATTGCTTTTAGTCTTTATTTCGCTGGACCAGGTCCCTTTTCCAAGAGTCTTCTATGCTGGAAAGTCAATCAGAGAGAGAGAGAGAGAGAGAGCGAGAGAGAGAGAGAGAGACAGAGAGAGAGTGAGAGAGAGTGAGAGAGAGAGAGAGAGAGAGAGAGAGAGAACAGAAGGACAGATCACAACAGGCTGCGGAACACAGACACTTCAAACACGTATGCAGGCATGCATGCCCTTGTTCTCTGTCTACAGTCTATGTATACACACTCGCTCATGAGTAGTTATGTGGTCACACAAACACATACACATACACACAAACACACGCACACACGAACGCACGCACGCAAACACACACACACACATATTGTGCAGACTCTGGCCTCACACACACACGCACACATGCACACACACATATGGTGCAGACCCTGGTCTTAAACACACACAGGTGCAAGCTATAACATTCACACACTACATCAGAAGAATCTTAGAGGTGGTGTGCAGTTCTTCAAAAGAGAGCTCCAAATTTCGATATCATTGTAGGGAAGTTTCTGCTCTCTGCTGTCCTCCCACAAGAATATCACATCTGTGTGTGTGTGTGTGTGAAGCAAGGGGAAGGACTCTCATTATGGTTGGGTTTCAAAAGCTACTCGTTTAAATGTGTTTAAATCCCAGAGGTGGGTTCGGGGGAATGCCCCTGAACCCAACTTCTGAAACGTGTACATTTAAACTCGGTCTAAGTTTCTGTCATTTATGTAGCATTTCAGAACAGCCCTGGTGAATTGGTCATGATTTGTAAAAAGGCCATTGAGCTAATTTCAGTTTGTGTCTCATATAAAAAGTATTTGATCTCTCATAAATAAGTACTGCCACAGTTTATGAGAAACTTGTCTCACGGTATCCTGTCAAACACTAATATAAAAATGTCCTGCTTAAATGTATCTGTTTGTTGTTATCCATGTGCTTCGA
>NC_044510.1:5022816-5050316 GCF_902362185.1 Chanos chanos
ACGTCCAGTGTAGTCAAACATTTCAGCTAGCTTCACTCGGCCGTGAGGGAGGAGCTAATTGACAGTTCTCAGCGGGGCATTCATTGCGGTTGCCGAGGAGCTCGCCATGGCAACTGTTGCCGTAATACGGAGCATTCCAGCCAGGACAACAAGGGGAGAGGGCAGGGGTCAGGGCTGAAGAAGGGGAAGAGTGGAGAGATGGGGATGGATTGGGTCAGTTAGACCCAGTCTCTCGCTCTCTCAAATGAGAGGACAGGAATATTCACCCAAAGAAGTCATAATACATTTACGGAAAAATAACTGTAATTTTAACTGTAATTTTAGATGAAATTGCCCTTTTCTTTCTTCTTCTTCTTCTTTTTTTTAATCAAAAATCTTGCATAAGGTAATTAAAGTATGGAGCTATAACAAGATTATTATAGCAGAACTAGTATTATGAATAGAATGCTGTTTAGGTGTACATTTGTGTGTAATCTGATATTTAGTGGTCTGTTTAAATCGTTGTCGGTGGTGGAGTAATTTGCTTTGTAATTACACATGGATTTGGGGACCGTGATGTAAATGTCGCCGACCTGGTGTGTGAAACGGTTGCGACTTTGGGTCATTCTTCGCTCTCCGCCGTTCTAACGCGTCTCTTTTCTCGCTCTGCGTTCCCACAGCTGTGCAGGTGCACGTGCTGAAGGGAGACAAGGCAGGGGAGTGGTGGAAGTTCACCATCAACATCATCTCCATCTACAAACAGGGCCAGCACCGCATCCGCCGCGGGGACCAGCTCCTGTGGGTGCGCGCCAAGGACGTGGCCTGCAAGTGCCCCAAGATCAAGCCGGGCAGGAAGTACCTGCTGATGGGGTCGGACGAGGAGGACTCGCGCGGGCAGAGCGGCGTGGTGGCCGACAAGGGCAGCGTCCTCATCCCCTGGAAGGACCTGTGGGCGCGACGTCTCCGAAAGTTCCAGCAACGCGACAAGAGGGGCAAGTGTTAGAGAGACTGGAGAGAGAGGAGCGAAAGGAAGGAAGAAAAGAAAAAAAAAAAAAAAAGGGGAACGAGGAAAGAGAGGATGAAAAAAAGAGAGAGAGAGAGAAAAAAAAATAACGAGAGTAGGACGGACTGAGTGCTGCTACTGGGAGCAGAAGCGTAATATCAGCATTAGTAGAAACTGTGTTGTTGTTTTTTTTCCTCGTTTTTGTTTTTGTTTTGGGTTTTTTTTTTTTTTGAAGGAACCCCTGGTGTTTCACAGTTTCCATCTTTGTCGTTGGGGTTTTTTTTTTTCATTCTGAGACTTTTGTTTTTTCATGTTTGTGGATTTTTTGCAAAGTTTGCACCTAATACTACATATACAGTATGTAAAGATTCTCATGTGTGATAGATATTTTAGGGGGAGGGGTTGTTCTTTAACGATATCATCCCATTTTTACTTAGAAAAACAAAAAAAACAACAAAACATTCTGCTGTATTACATTTTATGTGATAACTATGAGAATCCTGATACATGCTCTTCTTGTTTTGTGGACGGCTAAGGAGGTGTTAACTCTAAGGTGGTGTTAAGGTGGTGTTAAAGTGCTAACTCAAAGACATGCAGGAAGTGTTTCAACTGAAGCTTCCACAATGTCAAATCCAATTACTATAAAATCGTTCGAGATTTTAGCAGATTCAAAATGTTTATTTAGTTGTGGGTTGGCGGATTATGCAGTAGGTTATACTTTTAGGGGTTTTTTTAGCCACTGTTTGTACAGTAGAGGCCAAAAGGGTGACTGATGACACTGCCGCAAAGTGTTTTTTTTTTTGTTGTTTTTTTGTTTTTGTTTTGTTTTTGTTTTTTGGGAAATACGGACAATACCTCATTGTTGATTGTCAAACGTACATTTCAATGTCAAACCTTGCAGTTCAAAAAGTGCCATTAAGTCATTACTTTTTTTTCCTTTTCTTTTTTTTTTTTTTTTTTTGTTATTCATTGAATGTGAACCCTGATTCTTGATTGTTTAATGACGAAAGTGCGATCTATTCATCTTTACAACAGAGGACAAAGAGAAAATGTTCAGTCTTTTTTTTAATTAATTAAATTGCATTGTGACTCTATCTAATTTGCATTTACACCTTGCTTCTGAAATGCCCACTGTATTCATGATATCGTCTCCTGTGGCAGAAATGAGAACTGGGAGCTTCTGCATGATTGGTTGGAAACACTGCCTGAATCTCGACCTTCAGAAACATCCAGAAACAGAGAGATGCTCTCACGAGGTCCTATGTTGCTAGAGGGAGTTTTCACTTTTGAATCAAAATGAAAATGACACTAAATCTGGGAAATTAAAAATACTGTCATTTATACCAAAACAGGTCCTATACTACAGAATTACAGCGACTGTTGTCTTAAATCTACAACCTTTTGTCAGACTTTCAAATGATTCAGCATTTACTATATAATTCAGAGTGTATACGTATATATACGCACGCACACATGATATATACAATACATGATTTTATTGACCAGAGAATGTACATGCTTGTACAGTGCATTCACACAGCTATTTTAAAAATGCCAATTTCAAAATGACAGTTCTCGTACTGCAGAGAAAAAAGGAAAATATGATGGGAGAAAAGATATTTTAAAATGGGAGAAAGGAGTTTTCAAACAGTCAAAGGATCATTTTCCCCCTTTAGGCCTGTTCTGGTTTTTTTTTTTTTTTTTTTTTTTTTTAGGTTTTTGGTACTTTGTGAAAGAGAATGCGTTTGTGTTGTGATATGTATAGTTGTATAGCTGTTATGGACGACATTAACTAAACTATATTCGTGTCATTAACCAGAGTTTTTAGTATGATAGACGTAATGTTTGGACAGAACAATACTTATATTAGATTTTTATGTTTACAAGAATTGAAAAAAAAAAAAGTTTAGAGGTGTACAGTATGCAAGTTAAATATTTTAACACACACATACACACAAATACACACACACTTAAATGTAAACTCTGTTGCTGTCAAGCTATGAACTTTGACAACGGCTCTGAACTGAATGTCAATGCCTTTCGTCGATAAACACACACACACACACACACACACACACATAAATAATCTGAGTTGAAACTCATCCATGTTTGGAAACACATTGACATTGTACATTTTGACCAATTTTCCAAACATTTGGAGAATGATTCTCGTAAACAGATTTCAGATGAAGATCTGTCTGAGGTTTATAGAATGCCTGTACATGAGAATTTCATTGCAAAAAAAAAGCTGTGTATTGTCTTATAACGCGTACTAATATATTATGGATCTCATAAATGAATATATTTAATGATGTATGAAAAACCACTTCCTGGTTGTTGTTGTTTTTTTTTTTTCTTTTTGTTTTTGTTTTTATTTTATATTTCTGTCTCTCACTACTTTTGTAAGGGGTGATTGGTTGCTATGCTGAAAAAAACAAAAAAAAACAGCAGTAACCTTTGAACCGAATAGTGCATAGTAAGTGAAATTGGAATTAGTTTTCAATAAACTCCTGTAAACTTACCCTGAAATAAATGTTTGGAATCACATATATCGGCATGAGGATGTTTTGTTCGTTTATTTCATTTTAACCAACAAAATAGTCAAACTAAACATGACTTTCCGGCGTTGACGTAGTTGGTGGAGTACAGTAACAGAAGGAAAAGGCATTCCAAAATTGCAAAGGTTACATCCACACCTTTCATCGCCAAAACCAGGGCTTCCCTCGATTGCAGTGGAGCAGAACATTCTGTAGGAGTCTGTGCAAAGTTTCCTTGGCAACCTCTATGACATCACTGTCCTTCCCTTGAGTTCATTCTTCTAGGTGTGCGACAAAAGAAATCGGCAGAGCTTTTGGCAGCCGACTCAGTGAAACTTCAGATGTCCAGTATAGCTGCTGACAGTTGGGTTTCTTCTTGTCTATGTCTGTTTGTTTGTTTACAGAGATTACAATACGACCCATTTGCATGAGGACAGCGTCGAACATTTGCATAAAGTCATACTGGCTGAGACATGAGACAACAGCATAATCAGCAACAACATTTTTCACTTTGTTGAATGGGCAGAAAGTCAAACATAGACAGTGCTTCGCTGGATAGGAGCGTCTGAAGGAAAGCCAGAGAGTTTGTTTGAACAGTAAATGCCATTTATCAGAAAATAACGACGTCTTTTAAACCAAAGCCCGGCAACCGCGTAATAATGCACAGACTCTCATAGACTTTCAAGATCTTCTCCCGTCATCGACCTTAAGAATGTCTTTTTTCTTCTCTCTTTGTCCTTTCACTCATAACTGGTCCATTCCATGCCAGGTCAGAGGCACGTCTCCATGGAGAGCAGTTGGAGATTTCTGTGCTGCCTCTGGTATTGGCCCGCGTGGGTTATCTGGAGGAAGAGGAGGTTAGCCTTTGAGGCCCATCAATTCCTGAGAAACTCACACACCCATCCTGAAGTATCTCTCTTTTTCTCTCTCTCTCTCTCTCTCTCTCTCTCTCTCTTTCTCTCTCTTTCTCCTTCTCTGAGAGTCCTTCAAAGAGACAAAGGTTGATCAGTCTCTGGAGAACTTGCCTCTGCCTTTCTCACCCAGTGACTCTGTAAGAGACTTCATTTAACTTCTTAAAGATGGCCTCTGCATTCTCGTTTTCATCAGAACCCATTTAAACGGACTACCCCAAAAAGCCTGTTTTTTTTTTTTTTTTTTGTCCCAAGTGCCCCCCACCCCCTTCCACTCTCTCTCCATAAACTATATCCAACCCCAAGATCTTTTCATTCCCATAATTCCCTGGGCCCCTCGCCTCCAGCGTATTAGCCCTGTGTAAATCTCACTCTCCACCTCAGATGCTGTTTTTGTTTGCCTAGGAGCAGCTCTCATTTAAATAAGAAAAAAAAAAAAAACTAGGCCCCTGTTTTCTCACCAGACTGGTGTTTTTGACCAACCAAAGATGTTTCAATAAGCTGACGTGAGGTCATTGAAATATATGACATTATCTGATGCGTGGTTGATAACGTTCACTGGCATGACGTTTGTGACAATTACGTTTTGAAATTTTTTCGTGAGAAACGCGGTCTTACGTAGAAACCGTTTAATCATATACACCATGTCTCCGTTTTGCAAAATGACCAGTCAGTCAATTGGCAGTCAACAGATGACGTCAATAAGGTTTTGGATAGCACTTTGGGTTAAAGATTGAGGATTGATCTCTACTGCTCTAGGTTAACATCTTTGTCGTTTTTTGTTTTAGTCATCGTGTCTTTCTCTCTCCTGTCGCTAACCCCGTCCTGTCAAACGATCCACGTCTCGTGAGTTTCCGGTTGGTTCTTTTTCGAGACCAAGGTTCAAGCTGTTTTTGTCACCAGTTTGGAAACAAAACCTGCAGACGCTCAAGTGCGTTCGCTTTTCCAGTCTTCAGAATAAACCACACCCCCCCCCCCCAACACTTCCACCACCATCCCTCTGTTTCTTCTCTCTTTTCCTTTCCTCTCCTCTCCATCCTTTGCTTGCAGAATGGCCCAAAAAACCTCTCAACGAATGGTACCCAAAGAAACAAAAGAACCCGGCTCTTTAATGGAGTCTAAATCAGCCATGGATTCAAAGAGGTGCTTCATATCGGGGGCTTTTCAGTCTGCCACACACACACACACACACATACACACACACACACACACACACACACAGGAGCCTCGAGTGTTTGACACCAGCACCCTCTGCATCTCCCTGCATCTACTCCCCTCATCCTTTCTCTCATTCACCTCTCTCTCTCTCTCTCTCTCTCTCTGTCTCTCACACCCACACTGTCATTCTCTCTCTCTCTTTCAGTGCTAATTTCTGGGTTACAAGACAAGAGTACAAAGCCTGCTCTTGTGCGTGCTGGAGAAACTCCACCAGAAGTGGCCTGAGATCTTAGTCACCAGCTCCCTATCACTCACACTGAAGAATTTGAGCTTTTTTTTTTTTTTTTGGTTTGCCTTTCATCTCATTTACATTTCCATACAGGATTAAGCCACTTGGCCCCTCTAAAAAGAAGGTGCGAACTATATTTTTTACCCCGATCCATATTCACCGAGCACAGGCGCAAACGACAGTTAAGACACTCTCACCAAGACATTAGCACTTTTAATTTCCATTTTGCTCTTTCAGAACAGACAGAGGTATGTCAAGGGCGAAATGGCGTTGAAAGAGTCAGTCGTTTTCGGCGCTGAAAGAGTCCTGCCCCCCCCCCCCCCCCCCCCCCCCCACCACCAACAGCAGCTTGGCCCTCATCTTTCACATAGCAACATGCTCGTGTTTAAATGAAGCAGAGGTGAAACAGGGGAACAAAAGATAAATTGTGGGGGGAAAAAAAAACAGGTGACACAGAAAAAAAAAAAACATCATCCAAAACAAAAGCAATGCCCTAGATTTCGTGGCTGAATGAAAAAAAAAACCCCCAAAAAAACAACTACGTTTGAAACAATATCGTAAACGAACATCAATATTAAAAAAAAAAAACAAAAAAAACCCCATAAAGTGCAAGAGGCGTTCAAGACGTCTCACACCTTCGATCACAATGCAGTTACGCAGTCGTAATCCCAAGACCTCCTTTTGAATTCTCATCCAAGAATCCACAACAGGCGCAATTAAATACTGGGAGATTGGACTGAGAGAGAAGAGAAACGCTGCAGATGTGGAATTTTCCGCTACATACTGAAATCTCAATGTACTCCCAACCCTGCACAAGTTTTGTTCTATCCAAATAGATTAATAACCTCAAGTGTTGGCCAAGCAGGAGAATTGCTCCTGTATAAAACAAAGCCCGCAGTGACTTTGACGTCTGGGATCTTCAAATAAACCCTCTCTGGGCGCCATGGTTACAGGGAAGTGGAATTAGCCATCGTATTAGCCTGACCTTCATCCTGTTGTTTCTCCAGAACTGGACCATCGCGGGGGCCTCTCGGTGGTCCGTATCCAAGTGCTGCTCCGTGTCAACAATGTGGGCACCCCCCCTCACCCACCCCTGACCCCCCAACACCAACCTCCCCCCCCATCCCAAAAAACACCAGAACCATGGGGGTTTACCGAGCAAACATGACCCGGTTCTGACAAAAGACCTCCTCATTCACACATTCCTCTCTCTCTCTCTCTCTCTCTCTCTCTTTCTTTTCACCTTCAGCATTGAAGCTACATAGGAGTTGAGTAAATGTAACTCTGGATCGGAGGGCTGGATATGATGGATTAAGCACTCTTGGAGGACTTGAAGAGAGCCGGAGAGACCTGGATTTACTGACCTACTTAACGACCCATGTACACAGATCAGATGATATCGTAATCTGACGTCCAAAAAGCAAGACGTTTTCAAAATTCTATGTGCCACAGATCACTGGAACAGGGAATACAGAACACCGCGTGGGATGACGATGTAATAGAAATATTTGGATTCATTTTCATTATTTGGATCAATTAAAAATGATAGGGCAGACTGCAGATGGCAAAGTAGAGGAATTCAAATGAATACTTGGGAGGTCTAAAATTCTCAGCTGTATGTACAGTCCCAAAGTATATCAACCATTCACTCAGAAAGGTGTTTCAAAACAGCACTTGCTAAGATTAAAAACACACAGAAAGGAATTAATGAGGATCTCGTGTGGAATTTAATGCATTCATCTAGTCTGTAGCTCTTCAAATAACGGTTTCTAAGTTATTTTGCTCTCCGGTCAGTTAGACGTCCGTCCGCTTTGAGAACCAAACAAGTCCTGCTTTTTCAAATACCATCGCTCAACGGCGATCGCCGCCTCTGGAACACGTTTTTTTTTAATTTTTTTTGGTGAACGGGCTCAGCAGGTAAGCCGAGCTCGCAGTGTGAACAACATCAAAGTCGTCCTCTGGGAAATCAACCCTCAGGTCAGATCTCTCAGCTGTTCCCGAATACCAAAGGGAAAATAATATAATAATAATAAAAAAAAAAAGCCTTGCTGCTCGGGTCAGGCGGTCTTTCAAATCGCTCAGTCAAGGGAAAGTCCAATTTCGGACCCCCGACCCCAACCGAACGTGACGCGATTTCTTCTCCGACAGAACGACCTTGACCCGGACAGCGGCGAGAAATGACACAACGGCGAGCCTGTTTTTTTTTTTTCTTCCCTACATGCGAAGAACATACCTGATTTTCTTTTTCTTTCTCCACGATCCACACTCACTCAAAATATTTTGGATAATTTTTTTTTTTTTTTTTTTTTACATATTTCAAATCTGGGTTACTGGAACACGACCGTAATTGAGAAATATCACAAACAACCGCATAGGATACCAAATAAAATCCCGAAATAACTCACAGACAGAGATGCATGTCTGGAAAGTGAAATGAATACTTTCCTGGCCCTTTGGTTGGAGCCAGAAAACATTTTTAGGTGGCGACTTCCTCTGCTGCTGTTAGCTCGCTGGAAAACTGATTCATATTCCCCTGTGAAAATGCTGCTTGTATTTTTTATGTAAAAGTTTTTTTTTTTCTTTAATCATGGTTCTCTTTATCATTGGACCTTCCTGATGTTTGTTTTTGAGAGAGAGAGAAAGAGAGAGATGGAGAGAGAGGAGAGAAACAATAATGGTTCCCAGCTTGACAAAGTTTTTTTTTCTTTCTCATGGTGACAGGGGACAGAGTGTGTGTGTGTGTGTGTTTGTGTGTGTATGTGTGTGTTACATATGTAAAGGAAAGCGGTGATATTGTTTGTCAGTGGACCTGTGACAGATCAGCATGCTCCAAAAAACACTTTACAGCCTCGTGGGAATCTCACAAGAGACAAGTGTGTGTGACAAGACCATGCAACTTTCTCTCACACTCCTTCCTTCTCTCTCTCTCTCTCTCTCTCTCTCTCCCCCCCTCTTTGCCCCCTCTCTCTCAGTCTGTCTCACACACAACACACACATATACATGTACACACACACACACACACACAAAATCTCTCTCCCTCTAACTCAAACGCTGTGTAGACATGCATGCATCAACAGACAGGCATGCCTGAAGTATGAAATATTACTGAAGATATGACTGAAGAATATGATTAATGCTGACCACCCAGACTTTTCAGTTAAGTGAAATATGATGAACCAAAACTAAATGTCACATTCAAGTCCTTTTTTTTCTGTCCAGCACTGAGATAGACACCATAATGAAACTTTCGTATTGAGAAAGAAGGGGAAGAAGAAAGCTTTCTATATTTGAAACAGAAGACAGCTCCACCAAAATCACATGACGTGCGGTAACCATCCTCAGGGAAACTGTTCAGAGAAAAAGAGAGAGAGAGAAAGAGAGAGAGAGAGAGAATGACTTTTTTCCCTCACACTCACTTATTCTTCCATTACTGTTATGTGACTGGAAGTGATTAGACTTTGATCCCAGTGGAGGTAGTCACACGTTTTTTTTTTTTTGTTTTTTTTTTTTCCCCCATGATCCTTTGCTGGTGCGATTACTTCAATTAGACGAGTCAGACCAGCCATCCTGTGTGACTCAGACTCTGAGAGACGTGGCCGGGACCTCCCCAGAGACGGAACGCAAGGACGTGCGCGAGATAGAGAGAGAGCGAGAAAGAGGGAAAAGAAAGAGAAGAAAAGGAAGAGACGACTTTCCCGCTTTGATCCGGGGCCGGCCGGACGTGAGACCGATCCGAGGAATGCCGGGAGATAAGGGAGGGTGGCATCATTCTACGGCCAGACTTCCTCTTCCAATGGATATCCCCTGGATTATTCCCTGGAATATCACGCTGGAGCCTTAAAAACCAAACAATTTCTCACCGTTTCGTGTCGTTCTGTTTCTCTCCAAAAGTCATTTTCTGCTAGTCGTGACTGCGTCCAGTTCTAAAGCATACTTTATTACGTTAATTACGATATTAGTTACCATTTTATCCTCCCTCATAAAGACTTGTTCACTTTCATCCAAACGAAGCCAAAACCTTTTCTTGTAAAATACTAGAAGTTAGGCGTTAAACTGTTAAAGTCCATAACTTGGCTATTGACCTGAGCATAAAAAATAAAAAAATAATAAATCAAACCTTGCCTGACATTTTTGCCAAAAAGCAAGTGTTAAGCCTGGCTTTGATGTGGAAATTCTGACTTAAGAGAACATATAAAAAAATCAAACAGATTCAGCTTGGAGGCACTCAAAACGCACGGTTTAAGTGAGTTAATGCCGCTTTAATACCAGCAATAAATACAGTCTTGGACAACAAGGCTAAATGTTAGTATTATAATCACTGTAGCACACACACTTGTTTCTTTTTGTGTGTCTGATCCTCCAGCATCACCCCAAACTCACTTTCCACCCATTTGATACAGGCCAAATGCAAAGAGAGAGGGTGCGAGAGAGAGAGAGAGAGAAAGAAAGAGAGAGAGAGAGAGAGAGAATGACTTTCCCTCCTCAGGCTCACTTATTCTTCCATTACTGTTTTTTGACTGGAAGAGAGAGAGAGAGAGCGAGAGAGAGAGAGAGATGGAATCCAGGATGGATGTTGGAAGAAAAGGTTAGCCACC
Organism: Chanos chanos; assembly: GCF_902362185.1. Classification (NCBI taxonomy): domain Eukaryota; kingdom Metazoa; phylum Chordata; class Actinopteri; order Gonorynchiformes; family Chanidae; genus Chanos; species Chanos chanos. The sequence goes on from NC_044510.1 coordinate 5,033,290, forward strand.
AGATGAAGAAAGAAAGAAAGAAAGAAAGAAAGAAAGAAAGAAGACATGCAGGGAGAGAGAGAAATGGACACAATAACGTGAGAGACAGCAAGAGCACAAAAGACAAAGAGGGAAAGAGAGAGAGAGAGAGAGACAGCAATAGAGAGAGAGAAAGACAGCGACAGAGAGAGACAGCAACAGAGAGAGAGAGGAGGGAGACAGCGACAGAGGGAGAGGAGGGAGACAGCAACAGAGAGAGAGAGACAGCGACAGAGGGAGAGAAGCAGGAGACAGCGACAGAGAGAGAGAGACAGCGACAGAGAGAGAGAGGAGGGAGACAGAGAGAGAGAGAGAGACAGCGACAGAAGGAGTGACAGCGACAGAGAGAGAGAGAGAGAGAGACAGCGACAGAGGGAGAGAGGAGGAAGACAGAGAGAGAGAGAGAGAGAGAGAGAGAGACAGCGACAGAAGGAGGGACAGCGACAGAGAGATAGATAGAAGTGGTAAAATGTGTCTCCCTGCTGGGGAAACACTAATGTGAGAGAGAACAAGAGCAGGTAAAAGTAAAAGAGAGAGAGAGAGAGAGATTTCAAAGAAAATAATTGATTTTGATTCACAGTTCAAATCCCAGTGACTGTAGTGTCCTGACTTTCTTTGGGTGGGTGTGTCTGCCGGGTTCCCTCCCCATGTCACTGCTTGTCAGTGACTGCTGGGGGGGGGGGGGGGCACACCGCCTCTGTGGTTGTGGGTATCGTCATTCAAAATGTGACCTCCCCCAAAACACGTTTCGCAGCCTGACGAGGCTACGCAGCTCATGGCATGCGAAGGCCGAAGTGGCTCACTTCACACATCCAAGCAACAGTGTACTAGCACCGTCCAATAGTGCTTCTGGGTTACAGAATTTTTTCTTCAGTTACAAAAAAGGAAAGAACTGTCATTAAATATTATCTCCCATCTCAGCGATATGGTGTGTGTGTGTGTGTGTGTGGGCGGGGTTAAATTTAAATTTCCACTCTCTCCCTGTTTCCAAAATGTCAATGCTCATTGGTTTTCAGGTTTCTCTGAGTGACGTAAATCTCTCATAAAGACAAGTAAAAATTCTAAGTGGAAAACCACTGTGGACTGATCAAACATAGCATGAAAAGAAAGAAAGGACGAAATGTTACTCAGCGTACTTTTTAAACTCGTGTTGTCTGAAGATTTAGTGTTGAATGTAGGTCTATGTTGCTCTATATTTCACCTCCTCCAGGCGTTTTTGGATTTGCGCGCCGAGCCACAGAGAGAAGTGGTTATCATTTGGCATTTTGGACAAGATCCCAGACTTATAAGGTCAGAGAACTGTCAACAGAGAAGAAAGACCCATAGCACAGAATGTAGTTTTACATTCAGAGAAAGTCAGAGATAGACTGGAAGCTCATAACTGGCTGTAGAGGTTGCGCGAGTGTGTGTGTGTGTGTGTGTGTGTGTGTGTGTGTTGGGGGGGGGGGGGGGGGGAATTGGTCTAAGAAAGAGATCAGTCAAGAGAGCTTTGAGGATGAATGCATGTCCCAATTTTTGTTCGTTGCCTGTTTCATGTTGCATGTTTCAGTGTGGGGGCTTAAACATCTATGTAATACAGCATGTCTGAAATCGCATGCATGTAAACGGCCTCTCTCTCTCTCTCTCTCTCTCTCACTCTCTCTCTCTCACTCTCTCTCTCTTCAGGGGCCCAGGGTGTGAAAATCCCCGGCCCTCTCTCCTCGCAGCATCTGGTCCTCAGAAGTGTCGGCACACACACATGGATCCATTAGTTCCGCCTCCGGCTGGCCGCGGTTCCGATCGGGCTGAGCCGTCTCTCTCAGGGGCCAGGAGAGGCCCGCCGCGGCCCTCCCCAGAGAACCATAACCGCACAGACACCAGAACAAATAGCCCGGCGCTGACGCACTCCTCTGGACCTCTTTATGGCAGGTGATTTCTAAACCCTCACCCCCACCCCCCACCCCCCCCCCCCCCCCCCCCCCGCCCCGAATTAGACCTCACTTCAAACGATTCCCCGTCACCCTGACCCCTTTGCTAGCCTGCCTGCCCAGTCCGACACGTAGCACTCTATCACTCACTCATAATATCTTGGACAGACAGAGAGAGAGAGAGAGAGAGAGAGAGAGAGAGAGCCCGGTATGCGTATGTGAGCACAGGTATGTGTATGATATAAACATGTTACAAATGGAACCATATCTTTTCCTGGTTCTTTCCTTTTGCCATTACCGTTAAACATTACTGTGTTTTTTTAAAATGTATTATTTATTTTAACAGCTTGGAAACATTTTGGACCGACAGCCATACCAATAAGTAAACTGACTTGAACTTGAAATTCAAAGAAAGAGAGAAAGAAAGAGAGAGGGAAAATGGAGAGGAAATCGAAAAGATAGAGAAATCATCCTTAAAGACAGAAAAACACACTTAATTTGAGACAACGAGAGACAAAAAGAGTGGTAAAAAAAAAAGAACTTGATAGCAATTGTGAACTTATGAAGTGTGAGGACAAATTGTATACACTGAAATACATAGGCACAACTTTGGGATCTTCTGCCTCTTCTGCCCAGTCTCTCCACCAATCACAATGAACCGTGACAGATGACTGACACCTGACCGACCAATCGCCGACACCACACTATTGACAACTAACAGAGCTGAGATTGCTTGGTTCAAAAGGCTCAGCAGTGTTTATGTATGGAGAGGTCTCCCTAGGCCAAGCTAGAGTTCTGTCCTACTTCACCAAGACATGTTTGGAGATGTTATGGGTTTGGGTTTAGATGAAACGTGAATTTATCGATACATTCCACATTTTTCTCTTGACGTCCTCTGAGGAAAATCATCTTGTCTCTGTTAGGTCTGTCTTCCAGGTGATAATAAACCATACACTGCTCCATAACAAGTACTGTAACATACTTGTTTGTCAGAGAAAAACAGAAAGAGATAGATAGACAGATGGAGGGAGAGAGAGAGAGAGAGAGAGAGAAAGAGATAGAGAGAGAGAGAGAGAGAGAGAGAGAGAGAGAGAGAGAGAGAGACCTGCTGTACAGATGTGCACTGCCTCATTTTTGGGGGTTAAGTGGCTCTCTCCCCTTAGCCTCTCTGAGGTCAGCACCGACTTTGATACTCTGCCAAAATTGGTCAGGCGTTCAAAAACTAATGCGATGCCACGGACACGTATACAAACTTCACTCAAAACATAACAGCATACACGCTTTTAACGGTGGATTTATAAATGTCAGCTTTCAAGTGGCTGGACATATTTCTCTGTGAATAGATGTGTTTCTGGCGTCTGATCCAGCAGTGAGAGTATCCAGACAACAACGTCACAGTCTTCTGGTTCTACTTCATCTTACAATATCTATTTCATATATCAACTGCGCCGGTTTATATTCAATTATATCGCTGTATAAACATTAAAAAGCAAAAGTTGTGCACTGTTCTGAAATGCTTATTGGTTTTAAAAACAATTTACAATTAACTTAACCCCAAGCTTTCATTTTTGAGTGTAACCTTACACTGATTAGTGCCGATTTGGTCACATTCATAATAACCTTCATTTTGCACAATTAAGTCTGATCAGTTTAGAATGTGTTTACTTTACGGTCACAATCAAGAATTTTGTTTTGGCTTCATGTAGAAACACATCAGAGAGAAAATGCAGTCAGGCAGAGAGAGAGAAAGAGAGGGAGGGAGAGAGAGAGAGAGAGAGAGAGAGAGAGTTGGAATCAAAGATGGATATTTGAAGTATAAGTTATCCACCAGCTGAAGAGGGAATGAAGGAAGAGATATAGACAGAGAGAAAGAAGGGGAGAGAGAAAGGAGCGAGAGAGAGAGAGGGAGAAAGAAAGAGAGAGAGAGAGAGAGAGAGGACAAGGAGGCAGTAAAGGTTGTCCCCCAGCTGAGGAAACACTGACATTGGCAGAGAGAGGCCGTTTGCGGTGAATCTCATATCTGTAGCCAAAGAAAATGTTTGTGCACAAAAAATCCCAATCAACACAGGAAACAGGTCTGCATACAACCCAGCTCTCACACACATGCACACTCATACAGACGGATTTATGATTTTGTTCGTCTTGTATGTAGAGAAATGTATTATCGTAAGAAAACGTCATCAAAACAGACACCATATGATTTTGGTATGGTTTCGCGTATAAATCTGACGCGAAGAAATATCACCAGCATCTTACAACACACACAGGCCAGAAAAGCTGTGGATTGCCAGGAATGGCAAACTGATAACGGAATTGTCTTCAGTCGTGAGAGTGAAGTCGTGCCATGACAAACGGAACTCTCCCTCATTCCCATTAGTCTTTTAATATGAGGCCATTCTAGCTGGTGAGCTTGGGCCTCTAGCGCTGTTAGTTGTTATTGAAACTCCTACCCTGACACCAGTGGGAGAGTTGATATTGCTGACACGTTGGAGAAGGTCTGTGGATGTCCCAGTTGACAGGTACAGGCTTTTATTTTATTTTTTTTATTTTTTTACAGTGATCTCTTATGTAGTCTACATAAACTGGTATTTCAGCAGTTTTGTTTTTCTGATAGCTAGGTTCGGGAATTTTTACGTAACAGGTAAGCCAACGTCGCCGAGTAGTCGAGCCCAGTACAAACTTACTATAGCACATCAGCTAAAGTTAGCAAAAATATGTTTATGGACCTCAAACTTTACGACCTTTTTTTCGAAAACGCTGCCCAATTATCACCCTGTCGAGTGTGTATCTTAATGTGCTTGAACAAGACGAGGATTCCTGGACTCCTGACTCTGCAGTCCACAGAATATTCATTGCAGTTGTTCCGTCCTCGAGATTCTTATAACGTCAATTTCAATTTCCATTCCCGTAAACCATGATTTAGAACAGTCAACTTTCAACCTATTCCGGACTTTCATCAGTTTCTGGAGAGCATTGTTAGTTTCCAAACTGGCGTAGAAGAGTTTGAATTCTCAGCAGTCCGATGAATTTGGTGTTGCCCAGTACTGGGCACGGCAACGGTGAGTGTCTGGTTGCCAAGGAGAAGCCGATATGGCCAGCGCTCTGTTGAAACTTCACACATTACGGAGGTGACACAAAGACAAGCTGAGGGTTTCAGAATGACATCATTCGTCGAAGCTGCGGCTGGCTCGCTTTCGGTACGGGTACGTTTTGAAAAATCATGCAAACAGCTTGGCAAAAAAAAAAAAAAGACCCGAACTCTCTGCTCTCGTTTATTGCTGTTTGTCCCTCTGCCAAACCCTGTCAGAAGCACATAGTTTCAGTGGATAGATGAGGGTGAATCGGGGAAATGAAAACCTGTTCCTTATCCCCCATCACTCTGCCCTCAGACCTTCCTTTTTACATCGCATTCAGACCGAAAATATCTGTGTGCTGGCCGCGTGCCCCGTCCTGTCTCTCACAAGTCCCGTTTTATTTTCCTCTCCCACAGAGATTAGGCGGAACGTGAGAGTTGCTAGAGAAACGATCGCCCATCATCATCATCATCATCATCATCAACATATGCATTGACCCACAACCAACGAATCTTTCTGACACCCCTCCCCCCGCGCGTTTCTAAAAATGCTGGAGTTCCGTGCGCTAAACGTGAAGGAAACGGGCCAGCAAGACTATAAATCGACTGTCTGACAACACGGGTCGAACCAGAAGGCTCTGGAAAACGAACGGCAGGTGATTTACGCATCTGTGTGGACTCCTGGGTGTAAAAATAACAGTGGTAGATCACACACAGGGAGGGAATGCAGAAATCTAACGCCTCCACCCTGACACCCTGGAGCAGGGGAGAGAGAGATGATTTGACTAAGCGTGTGAGTTATGTAATGATCGGGAATATGCATGAGGACTTGTCAGGCCGAAATCCTCTTGGAGCTGATTGCTGGTTGAGGTTTGTTCTGTGGCCAAAAGCTGAGGTATTGAATCACTTTCACACGTAACTTGTTTTTCTTTCTTTCTTCTCATCTTTTCCCCCCTGTCTTTTTTTTTCTCCCCTTTGAGGCACACGGCAGAAAACCGATCTGTATTTGGAAAATAATCAGAAAGGTTAACAGCTCATCCACGCTCAGATGGAATCGCACTTTTCCAAAAACTTGAGAGCATACCGCGTTGTTTCATTACGTATTAATCTGAGCTGTCCAACTTTTTGTCCAGCATTTATAACGGATGAGTTTCCTTTTCTCCAACGTGTTCACCATAACATAGCTATGCACATCAGCGTGAACACAGCATTACCGGAGCCTAAGATCTTCTATCAAGCCAAAACGAATGTTAAGATGCAATTTACCAACCCTAATACAAGTAAGCCTAAACATTAACAGAATAAAACATGTAGGTGATACAGTTTTTTTTTAAAAATTGTTATCATTTTATTTTATATTTTGCTGTGGTTTTTCTGATGTTACATGTGCTTGAAACTTTGAGACATTAAAATGAAGCAAGGTCTGTACAAGGAGGCCTACAGTAGCATCCATGGTTTATGTCACTAATCCAGATCTTTCCGCAGGAAAGGGATGGACAGCATTCAAGGTTCTCAACACATGTATCATTTTTGCCCATTTTTGGGGATATTGTGAGGTCACAATGACAAATTAGGTGATATTATAAATTCCGTACGCGCCCACAATTCCGCTATTTTTTTTTTTATACCCTGCCACAGAAATAGATATGAGATAGATGTAGATGTAGGCCTAGATATAGACACACAGAGTTTCACACCATGTATAATTTTTGGAGTTTAGCCTGAGAACAAGGCAAGGTGACAAATCTACCACTGGATATGTCATTTCCTTTTAAGGCCCGATTTTCACATGCTTGGTTCACGCTTATTCATCACCCATTATGGGCTCTATGGTTCCTGGCACTGCGTCTTTTGAGACGCATGTCTTGAGAGAGAGAGGGAAAAAAAAAAAATTAATGTAGCTTTAAGAATGAACCTGTTTGCTGTCTGGGGCATATTCTTGACAGCTCATTCGAGCTAAATTGGCCAGACCCCACAGGTACGAGAATAGTACGCTTGCTCAGATTTCTCACATGTTTTCTGTTTCACATCTTACAAATTTGTAAAAAACCAGGTCAAATTACGGTTCTGCATGAGTAATTATCTGACTCATTAAGGTCATAAAGCAACATTTAGACGCAGTCTGCGGGCATGTTTATTCTCTTAGTTTCCATAAACTCGTTAATGTCTTCACACACACACACAAAAAAACCCTTCAACAGACTTCCTGTTACGCATGAAAGAACACAATCGCAACTAAAAAAGAAATAACATTAAGAGAATAATCACATAGATGAAAGCAAGTCTAAAATATTCAGTGATGTAACTTTTTCACCGGAGCCAAAACTTGAGCAGACTTCAAAATGAACAGAACAGCCTCCAACCGAAGTCCAGTCCTTCCTTTATGACATCATCGTCCATTCCTTCACGCTATTCTTCAAGCGATCACCTTAGTTCTAGAATGATCATTAATAACATTCCAGACTCTTAACCTCTTAGACACTAGAGACCCCAGTGTGTAGTAAATTAGCGAGTAATTACGCTATTCCCGCGGGTCATGGCACTGTGGTATTGTGGCCAGTGTGGCAAGGCCAGTGGTAGCAGCGGGGGGTCTGGCAAACTCTCACAAACTGATTCTGCTGCTAATGCTGCTCTTTTTCCCCTACTACTGATTGTCCTCATTCCCAGCGCTGCTACAGAATCAACGACGGGCTCAACCAAAGAAAAAAAAAAAAACCCAAAAAACAAAACCCTCCAAAGTAGAGTGCTCATAAAAATGGCTTTCTGTAGCAAGTCATGGCCATGTCCACCCCCCCCCCCCCGACCCCCCAAGGGAGATACAGATCAGAGTAGGAATAAAAAGAAAGAAAATCCCTTTCTTAATGTTGTAGATGTCTACGGTTTCTCTATCATCTATGCCATTTGTACCTTAACCAAAACCGACAATGATGAAATTGTGAATAAATTACATTAGAACAGAACACAGGAGTGATGTCATGTTGAAATGATGAACATGTTGAGGTCATTAATGTGTTATGTTTATGCAAATGTATGATTTCAGAGAGACTTATTTTCACATCTGTTCCACTCATGTCCTATGGGGTTTTTGCTTTTTTCTTTTTTTTTTTTATGAAGAATCTCATGAAAATTGGATGTTGAAATAACAAATGAAAAGCTAGAAGATCAATGAGATTGCCTTTCATTTGCGTAAAGACATGTCAAAGAGCATTAAGTATAAATCAGCAGAACACGGGTCGTAAACCAGAATGGATGGCATAGTGCTGAGCTAAAGTTCCACTTTGAGAAAAAAAAAAAAAACAAAACAAAACAAAAAAAAAAAGAATAAATTTAGGAAAATCAGAGAGTTTTGAAAGCTGTTTATTTCATTAGAGCCAAGAAGTCTTCTCTCTCTCTCTCTCTCTCTCTCTTTCTCTCTCTCTCTCTCTCTGTCTCTCTCTCTCTCTGTTTTGTGGCCCTGTATCCTCAGGGGTTGTGGAGATTAAACGCTTTATCCAATTAATTACCAGCTAAGATCCGGTGAGATAATCGACCGCATCTAAGCGCGCTGTTCCACTGGAGTGATGCAGGGCAGACATCGAACAGCACGGTCAAACACAACAGAGACTCTCCACCTGCAAACAGAGAAGGAATAAACTCGTTATCTTTCTTTAATCTGTCGGCTGGTCTTCGACGAACGTATTGTTTTGCAAACAGTTTTATTTAAATGGAATCAGAAGGAAGCTTAGATTACTCGTGCGTGAAAGAACGTGGCTATTCAACTCGGAGACCCCACACTGTGCTTTTTCTGTCGCCCGCAAAACGGTCGAACCTTGTTTCTCAGAACGGTTCTATGGTGTAAACGTTTGTGCTCTTCACAGTTCAAAACACAGTCGTTGACATTAGAGGAAGAATAATCATTGGCAAGAGCGCGTCTCCTGTGAGTGGATGTGAAGGATACAGAAAACGTGATATAAAATCATTTTAGGTCATTATCCATTCTTACTCTGATACGGCACAAACTCTCATTTCCTCCAGACCTTTCTCTTCGTGCCATCGACTGCTTGCCAATAAACATAGCATTAAATCCACATCCAGAACGACCAACCAGCACGCAGACAGATGTTAGAAGATAATGCTAAAAAGAAGGGTGAGAGATGGCTGATTTAGAATGGATACAGATTTTTATTTCGGTTTGGATATAAGTTAATGTTTTGCAGGGGAAAAGTCAATGATATATCCAGTGTATATACATGAACTGCACAGATGATGGTTGAAAAACCTGAAATGGTTTTGGTGGTAGCACTGGTATACTCAGGCCTCCAGCTTATCTGAAGGATGAATCTGCGGTTCATACTTTCTCATTTTAAACGTGAATTGAAAAAAGTCTCCCACTAAACAGTTCTTTATTCAAAAGTTAATATGTCTAACACACTGACAACTGATATGCAATAAGTTACGAAAACAGGTAGAAACAGTCAAAAAATGTTTAAGATTTGATAGCGGTTATAGAGGGCCAGACATCCAATGCCACTCCATTTGTTTCTGCATACTGCCTCCTTCTGGTAAAGAAGAGAATTGAAGTTTTTTTTTTTTCTCACCCAATCAAAAAAGCTCAGTGAAACTTCTCCAGATTTTATTTCACACTTCACGCTGTTCTTTTCGGGAATGAAAGTTTAACAGGTCATTCAAACTGAAAAATTCTTTTCTTTCTTTCTTTCTTTTTTTTTTTTTTTTTTTGGTTGTTTAATAGTGAACTGGAAATAGAGGAATTTGTGAAGATGCTGACTAACCTTCCCATGTAAAAATCACTCGAGCATTTATTAATGCGGCGAAATACAAGAGCAAACATTTCTAAATGAATTCGTGGGGTCAGAATGTTCCAGATTGCGAGCGTATACAGGCTTTGTTGGTCGGTGCGGGCTGAGACGCCTTTGTCATTAACATACACGTTTCCCCTCTCTGCCTACACACAGCAAACTCCTTTAAAAAGTTAAGTTCTCTCTCTGTAGAAAGTGATCATTGTTTTTTACAGACGATTAGTATGGCTTCTCTTCCCATGCAAGTGCCTCTTTAGAGGTCAATGCTGGAATTATGCTAAAGACTGTCTTTCAGAAAAGGGCTGCTATCTTCACGGCTGTCTTATGACTTTCTTCGACAATTTATCACCCATAATTCATGGGGTCGGGGGGGGGGGGGTTCTAAATGTTCCAGCGTATGTCTGCGTTGATGTCATCTCTCTCGGCTGGGTGGTCTAAGTCAGCTGTGACCCAGAGCTGACCCTGACATTGACTGCAGAATCTGCGAGTCAGTGGGATGCCCGGAATGACCTTTGACCTCTGCCGGGGCGTCAAGGGTCACATTACGTATTACGTCTGTACAAAGTCCAAAGCCCAGTAATAGATTCATCAAAGAGGGGGGAAAAAAGAAGAAATACTTCTTCTTATTGTGTGACATGTATCTGCAGGCATATTTTGTATGTAGGACACCAAGTGCTTTTCTGGGGGGATCTCTGATGTTTCTTTGTGAACTTATTTAAAGTTTTAATGCAATTAAATAAATTAAATGACACAAAAAAATATGAAAAAAAAAAACTGTTAGGTTGTCGTAACTGATCATAAAAATGGCTGTTTTGACTACAGTGGAACTATACAATCCATAAACCTTTTAAGCTACAGTCTGTGGTCTACTTACATGCTTTAAAATTTGGAGACTCAATACGTGAATTTCCTAGGCTACATGTGCTCCATCCACAGAGATGCTGGAGTAACTATAATCATTTGTGATACATTATAAATTCGGTTTCTCTGGCTTCGGACTCGAATGCGCGAGGACAAAGTGGCTTATACGGCCACAGATCGGTTGCCAGGTAACGTGAATTAAAAAGAACCGAAGCCTCGATATTTTGCTGTTATTTTGAACTGTATGATATTGTAAACATTTTTAATGGCCGGGGACACACAAGAGGTACCTCTTGAACTCGAAGCAGTCATTGGATTCAATGGTATGGACCCAAAGTACCCTCAGCCCTCTTGTAAGATCCCAACTAAAAGTTAAAGAAATACAACGTTAGCTTTCTTAAGTCGTTACCATGGTGACTTAGCTTGACTCGTCCGTTTCATATGTTATTCCAATAGCATAAAAACCTGAAAATCGTCGAGCCATAGATCACCTCTGAGAAGCAACCAGCCGTTCTCACCAATAGCCTGTTGATTAAGCATTTGAAGTAAACTGGTTTCGTGGTGATTTTCTCCTCTTCAGGATATGTATTTTCTGGACTGATGGTTCATCCAGACAGTGAACACATCATCTATCCACTGGGCTGCAATATCATCGTGAAAAACCTTAAAAGCGGCAAACAGGAGTTTCTGCGCGGACATACCAATACAGTGTCGTGTATAACGGTGTGCAAAAGCGGAAGATATGTTGCTTCGGGTCAAGTTAATTTCATGGGATTCAAAGTAAGTGTGAGACTGAAAGTAATGATATATATACAGTGTGTGTGTGCGCGTGCGTGCGTGCGTGCCTGTGTTTGGACACACCTACTCATTTAAGGGTTTTCCTTTATTTTAATTATTTTCTACATTGTGCTTTGTTTCATAGTTTTTTGTTATGTCCAAACTTTTGACCGGTACTGTGTATATATATATATATATATATATATATATATATATATATATATATATACACACAGCATATATATAGTTTATATATATATCATCCTCTCAGAGTTTCTATCTGAATCCCTCTCTTCCTTTCAAGCAAAGGAGCTGGAATTTTTCATATACACGCACAACGGAAGAGAAGAATATGCTTGCTATTTATTCATGAACAAACGTATTTAGCATTGTATTGTTCATGCCACTTTGTGACACAATGAAAATCAAAATCACAAAATCACCAGACTCCTGTTAGAAAATGTATTTGTTCCGGTAATCACAGGCTGATGTCATAATCTGGGATTATGCAAAGAGAGAAGTCTATGCTTGCCTGCGGCTTCACAAAGCCAAAGTGGAGGGCCTCGCCTTCTCCCCTAATGCCACGTATCTGGTGACACTTGGCGGACAGGATGACGGCAGGTAGAGTATTATCCATTAACCAACAGAACATACGCGGAAATGGTACACAGCTATGTCTGTGAATGAGTGAATGAATTAATGAATGAATGAATGAATGGTTGGTGGATGGATGGATGGATGGATGGATGGTGGATGGATGAATGAATCTTAGGTGACTGAGTTCATGAATAACCTCAAAGTTAAAAGGACAAGTGACTAATTACATGAATACGTGAATTTCATAAACTAGCCTGGAAGAGATTGGTTGAATGAACGAATTCGTGTCTGAATAAAGGTTAGGGAGGAAGAACAGATGGACAGACGGAAGCAAGGATGAGTAAAGCAATTACTGAAAGAAATAAAAACATTTTTTAAAAAAAAAAAAAAGCTGAATACATGAATAAATGATTGAATGTGTGAATGCATGAAGTTCAAAAATTAGTGAACGACCGCAGGAATGGTCAAACGAGAAAAAAAAAGGAATGAATGGATGCCTTTCACTCTGTCTTTTTTTTAGTATTGTGGTGTGGAATGTGGAGAAAAGAGAGGCCGTCTGTGGAAGTCCCGCCTCCACGTCCAGTTCTGGCTACGCCCTGACCGTCCAGTACTCCAACACCAGTGAGAACATCTTTGTATCTGCTGGCAAGTATGTTTAAACTTTTTTTTTTTTTTTTTTTAATTGAATACTTAAAAAGGCTCAAATAGTTAATCCACAAGTACAAAAAGTTAAGATGTAGCCTCTTGAATATTTTATGTGGTAAAATTTTAAGGATACCCTCTAGACCCTACATCCCTACAGAATGAAGGAGAACGGGATCTACCCCCCCCCCTTTTTTTAAGCAGCTTTCTTTCAGCTTTGTAATGGTTGATACTGGTCATGACACAGAAGGGTTAGATTTCAATACATCTCTGCTATAATGTACTGGTCCACTTTTTCATGCCTGTTAGCATATGGAAAATGAATATTCATATCCAATCCAATGGCTCGCAGTGGCACACTGAGAGTGTGGGAACTGGATCTTCCAAACCGCAAAATCCGTCCTACAGATTGTCAGACGGGGCTGTTAAAGAGAATCGTCAAATGCATTGAGGTGAGGGAAATGGATGCTTGTGCGTGTGTGTATGTGTGTGTGTGTGCATGCATGTCCATGTGGATCAGAGAGACATCAGTCTGAGATCTTGAAGCTGCAAGATGTCATAAATAGAACATAAAAATAAGGGATTAAGGGATTAAGTTTTTTTATGCACATCAAAGTACAGACTAATAGTATTATCTTTCTTTCTTTCTTTTTCTAGATTCCTCCTGATGATTCCTATTTCCTCTGTGGAACCACCAGTGGAGACATTCTGAGAGTCAACCTTAACACCCGACTCATGAATGGCATTGGCCCTGTTAAACAGAAATTCGGCAAAGTGAGCTTAGCCGAATGTACCAGGCGGCATTGCATTTCTATGGCAGCGAAATCCTGTCCCGTGATTGGCTAACATCAGGGGTTCTCTCTGTGTTGTGTAGGGAGTCAATGCGATGAAAGTGTTGAAATCAGGCGATCTATTGGTGGGCTCAGGGGATGGCGTGTTCAGGCTCTGTATGGGTCCCCAGTTTAGGACAATCAGGCACGTTCCACCTTTGGCAAAGGATCTTGGGAATGATCGGGTCTCCTCTATGTTTGTGCGTGTGTGTGTGTGTGTGTGTGTGTGTGTGTGTGTGTGTGATGTGTGTGTGTGTGTGTGTGTGTCTGTGTGTGTGTGCAATGTGTGTCTGTGTGTGTGTGTGTGTGTGTGCAGTGTGTGTGCATGTGTGTGTGTGTGTGTGTGTGTGTGTGTGATGTGTGTGTGTGTGTGTGTGTGTGTGTGTGGTGTGTGTGTTTGTCTGTGTCTGTGTGTGATGTGTGTGTGTGTGTGTGTGTGTGTGTGTGTGTGTGTATGTGTGTGTATGTCTGTGTCTGTGTGTATGTGTGTGTGTGATGAGTGTGTGTGTGTGTGTGTGTGCATGTGTGTGTTTCTTTCTTTCTTTTTTTATTATCTTCCTCCTTTAATTTATAAGGCAAATTTAGGAAAAAAAACACACATAGCAATTCCATAGCAATTTTAATACTTAAAGCATTTATTTAAATCATTTGTTATTGTTGTTGTTGTTATTGTTGTTGTTATTGTTGTTGTTATTGTTGTTGTTCTTTCCTGTTGAGCTCCATAGCTGTTTAGCTGTAGAGACATTGACCTCCATACACTTGACTTTATCATGTGAGATTTGTCCTGTTGCAGGAGGGTGCAGTTAGAGGGAGGTGTGACATCCATCACCTTGCGTGGGGAAGGACAGCAAGTCTTTGTGGGTACGAGTGCGGGCCAGATGTATCGTTTCAGCAACCTGGATTTTAAAGAAGAGCTAATTGTTACCAGCCATAGCAGCGCTGTGAACCACATAGCCTTTCCCCAGTGAGTAGCGCCAAGTGACAGAGGAGACTATAGTGTTAATGACAGCCCATAGGTAAAGCAATGGGTCTATAAACAGGAGGTCACAAATACAGGAATAGAAAAAAATACATTTTAGTTAGCGCTGCTGGCTGACAGATTAAGGTTTTCTGCTCAAAATGTCCTGCTCTGCTCTTAGGTTATGTATTTAGTTATGAATTCCAAGTTTAAAATCTTTGTATTTGTATTATTTCATTGATACACACAATAGTAGGATTTCATACGGTGCTTACTCCTTTGTACCACTAGAGGGAGCTCTTATCTCAACTGCTCAAGCTCTTAGTTCCGTTTTGTAGGCAAACAGAGATAGTTTCACCAGTTGCACCTCTCTTTTAAAACCTATTTAAAAACCTTGAGACAGAATAACTTTTAACGTGAGCAGAGGTAAATTATGAACAATGCCCGTTTGTTTTGATCGTCATCCTCAGTGGGACGTCTGAGCTTTTCGCCACGTGCTCAGAAAGTGACATCAGAGTATGGCTCACGGAGACATGCAGTGAGCTTCTGCGTATTCCCGTGCCTAACGTGACCTGCAACGCCATAGACTTCACGAGTGACGGCCTGAGCATCGTCAGCGGTCTGTTACAGGGGTCACGCCGCCACTCGACACCTTCTCAGTCACTACCAAACCTCTTATTTCAACAGGCCTGTAAACAGTTCACTCGTAGCTTTTCATGGTGCGCTGAATGGAATGCCTTGGAAACAGTTATTCACTCATTTCAGTGATTTTGAATTCGGGTCCGAGTTCCATTTTAGAATTTAGACGACAGTGATGATAGTCACGCTTCCATAGGTCATACTTTGAGAGGAAAGACACATTCTGAGTTCAAAGTAATATCAGGTATCTTTCATAACCTTCTTGTGACCTTATGTAACCTTCATGTAACAGTTTCAGCACTACACTGTAACTGCTATATAAGAACGAATGTATTATCCTTATGCATTCCCTGTGCCTGTAACGGACCCATATTTTGTTGTGTGTAGTTTGGAAGAGCATATAACAACAACAACTGAAAAAAAGACTGCTTATTTATATGACACCCATATGAAATGAGTGTTGGATGTCTGTTTGTCTCTCCAGCCTGGAGTGATGGGAGGATTCGATGTTTTACCCCAGAGACGGGCAGACTAAACCTGACAATCCACAGCGCTCACAAAACGGGCGTGACAGCCCTTGCCTGTACTAGAGACTGCATGAGGATCGTTAGCGGAGGAGGTGAAGGCCAGGTGAGATCACCTGAACTGACCTGAATTCAGTTCAAGACTTTATTGTCACATTGAACTAAACTGAACTGAACTGAACTGAGCTGACTGGAGTTAAGATGGAAACTGAAGTGAATCGAACTACATTGAATTCAACTGTAAACTGGATTGAACTGATCTGAACTGAACTGAACTGAATTGAAAGGAGTTAAGATTGGAAACTGAAGTGAAATGAATTGAACTTGACTGAACACAGTGCACAGAAGGGTAAGGCTTCATGCACAGCCACATCTATGGCTGACAGCCTTTGTAATTACATTTTTGACTTTTAATATTTCATTATTTTGGTAAATGGGTTACAAGCAAGAATGAAGTTGCACTTAGCGGACTTTGCATGAACTAAATTACTTCATTAAGAAAAATGTCCCAGAAGGACCTCAGAGAAGGGGGGCATTTCAGCACCCAACAAACGCTATTAGTCATACAAGAAAGAAAGTCGAATAAGTTTTGGACTTCTTCAGATTCAAAATACTGTATATCAGTCTGGCTTCCCAGATGTCACAAAGCAAATTCATCTCCTGTCATACTCAGTTGTGGGAATTTCTGTTCTTCACTGTGACCTTTGACCTGTGATCCAGGTGCGAGTGTGGGAGATCCTGCCACATTTTCACAGGCTGGTAGAGACCATGAAGGAGCACAAGGCCTCCATCAACTGCATCAAAATCAAGAGCAACGACAGGGAGTGTGTCACAGCCAGCTCGGACGGAGCCTGTATCATTTGGGACCTAGTGTATGAGAACTACATTTCCCATCATCCCACATACTACTCCTTATTGACACTGATTTGTGTGAAGTCCTTAAACTAGACTTGGGATTCTCCTGGATCAAACCAATACAAGATGCTATGTTGGCTACTCTGAATTATGCTATTTTGAAAACATGACCTGCTTCTAAACCAAGTGATTTTTACACTACAGTGTTTTTATACATAGGATTAGTGTGAAATCTATATGTTTGTGCACAGCTACGGTTAAAGATGTCTTAGATTATGGTTGGTCCTGAACATCACAAAGTAGGTTTCCAGGTCAGACCGTACATTCGGCCATTGTCTTTGCAGGCGTTTTGTGAGGTGTCAGATGGTTTTGGGTAACACACTCTTCAGAACCGTGTGTTACCATCCTGAGGAGTTTCAGATCATCACCAGTGGAACAGACAGAAAGGTATGGTCCTAAATCTAAACCTCACCAGCTAAGGACCAGGAGCATACTAACTGAAGCAGGGGGCTGTTTGAAAATTAGGCCTATTTTGGAAAAAGACATGTCA
>NC_044510.1:5055316-5095316 GCF_902362185.1 Chanos chanos
TGCTCGCAGACATGGATCATTCCTCTAGTCATTCAAGTCACTTTCCCTTTCTGTAAGTCGTGGAATGTATGGGAGACGTTTTGGGGATGTCCACTACGTGTTTTTCCCCGGCGGTGCTGTTTTCACAGCGTACGCCTCTCTCTACCAAGGTTTGTCTTTGGCTGAGGAACGTTCGCTGACAGGTGGAGAGGATCTATCCTCAACGCATTCTTGCCTGTTTTTCGAAGCTTCGAGGTAGTGAAACATAGCGATGGATAAACGCGAGCGGAAAGCAAAGGAGGAACCTATAAAATCAAAAGCAACAAAACACAAGGAGAAAAAACAGACCCCTGGAAAGCTCTTTCGAAAGAAATCGTTGAAGTCCGTTGGGAATTTCGTGAATAAAATTTTTAAAAGTTTTGGGACATGGGCTCATAGTGGAGACGCAAACCAGCTGGATGTTGAGGACGATGATGGAGGATTTCGCGATGGTACACCTTGCACGCTTAGTGCCAACTCAGGAATTTTGAAAGAAGATAACGGAGACCGTTTGGTGAAGAAAAGTTCCACTCTTTCCTCCCGTCACACAGCGAAAGAGAGGCTGTCAGTGTCATTTGGGGATAAAACTCCAGGTGTCTTGGGTTTGAAGAACCACGGAAATACCTGCTTTATGAATGCGGTCGTTCAGTGTTTGAGTAACACAGACTTGCTCGCGGAATATCTCGGTTTAGAGTTGTACAAACTCGATTTAAATCAGAGGAGAATTAATGGGATGGTGAAAAGCGAAGAAGCACAGAACCTGCAAGGTGAAGTGACCGAGCAGTTGGCGTCCCTGGTTAGGGCGCTCTGGACACTGGAATACACGCCGCAGCTGTCAGTGGAATTTAAGGTATCACGCATCACTGTAACACTCCATAAAGCTACATTATACTTTCGAAATATGAGAAATAATATGATTACAGTTATGATGCTGCTGATCCATGGTTCTATGGTCTAAATGTAATAAGTCAAACGCCGTGTTAGAGTGCCAGCTGGGCTATTGTGTCGAAAAATCACGGTGAGAGACTACACGTGACAGTTCCCTGTGTGTGTGTGTGTGTGTGTGTGTGTGTGTGTGTGTATACGTCCATACTTCCTTCATTATTTTGTTAAACGTGGTAGGTCACAGCCACAGGTGGAGAGCAATTGGGCAGTGACAATAAAGTCAACAATGGTATATTATTATTTTTTTCCCCTTAACTCATTTGTTGAGCGTCCCTATCCTGGAGACCAATGAACAAACACTTCCTTCAGGGAGATTGTCCTGCATCACACAGTAACACGGGATCATCAGCAGCGTGCACCTGATTTCTGCTGTGACTTACTGAGTCAATGCACGGAGTCATAAAATCCCTGGATTTAGGCCTTGCTTTCAGAACATCAACTTGCCTCTGTCAAAACCTCAGGGACTTTGTGACTCTTTCAGTACACCTGTCTGAGCCTTAAATCTTTTGAATGCTAATTTTCCACTTATTTGAGGGAAAAGATTATCTCCAAAGATAAAGACGCTTTTAAACTACTTGACAAGTAGATAAATACAAGCAGACAGGACCTCGTTCCCAAGGCTCTACGGTGCTTAAGCAGTTGATCATCTTGTCTGCCAAAAGAAAAAAAAAACTTTCATTTGTTTTGCACTCTCAGTAAAATAACACGATGTATCAGTTTTCCTTAAGGAGTGGAGCTTCTTAAGTGCGCCAGCCTTGGGCCCTTGGTTCTGTGAATGCTAATGACAAACCCAGAACCAGTGTGTCCTGCAGACAGGTACTATAAGGTCACCTCACGTCTGGCGGGCAAGGACGGGGTGCTTAGCTGGCATATTTTACAGCAGTGCACTCTGTGAAATTCAGAAAGAGGGACCATCATGAATGAGAAGGTTCTTGTGTTTCGTTTAAACTGTTGATGTTTCATTGTAAGTGAATCTCAGTTGTGATGGTTAATGTGAGAAGAACTTCATTCCATAGTAGTGATGCTGTTGCGGAGTCATTTCTTTGACGTTTCTTCAGATACATTTAGTTTCATGTGTTCTCATCAGTAACTGCCTCTCCTAATAAAGACGGTCAAGACCCTTATGTCAAGACCCTCGCAGACTTTCTGCTAATTTCATCCAGACTGCAGTCACACGGTCAATACACAATCTGTCATTTGTCAAATCTGGTAAATAAAATATAAAAGATGGGGGTGCTGGAGAATTCCTCAACCGTTCGGGGAGAGTACGGACCTGGAATGGCAAATTCTAACTGTCTCCTTGGAGAACTAACACACCCAGCCAAGTCCTGTTCCTCAAGCAAACCAGGACTAACTTATCAAATCTTGACATTGGACTAACTTATCAAACTTTGACAGGCAAATGTGTTGTATGATTAGTTATATTATGACCAGAGAGTAACAGACTGCAAATGAGGATTGTTAAGGAGATTTAAATATTCTTAGGGTATGTTCTGGGCATTTGCCTCACAATGCAGGAGAAAAGCAAGAGAAGATTTAAGCTAAAACTCCTCGAAGAACTGATCTCAGACCAGCTCTTACTGGTGAAAAACCATAACCTTTTGTTAACTAGAAGGTGAGAAGCAGAGCTGGGCCAGAATCAGCCAAGAGAGAAGAACATGTAGCTCTATCTTTGTTCCCTCAGGCTGGTCAAGACTGCCCACTCTCTCTCTGGCACTCTCTCTCTCTCACTCTCTGAGAGAAGATAGAACAAAATCACCACACTCCCAGCCCTGCTTCCTTAAGCCTCAGAGCCAAGCTAAGTAATTTATCTCCAGGGACCTGAGTACAAGGTGGAGGAGAAAAAAAAATCCACAGTGGATTATTCTCAAGAATGCCTGTCTGGCTCTGTAAGAGGCGGAGGTGGGAGTAACAGCCACAGGCCTAGCCTGGTTTTCGAGGAAATGAAGAAGACCTAGTTCCATTCGCACCCTCCCACTTGAGACATTCAGCAGTAATTAAGGGGTCTGAAGAGGGCCTCTGCCGGGGCGGGTCTATCGAGAGTGATGGAGAGCCGCCGTCAGCGCTCTCGGGCTGGAGCTAATACGATGTATTTGGATTGATCGGCACCTGCTCAGTCAGGTTTCACTCACTTGACAAATCTGCCTTTGTGAGTGGATAGAGGACTTTCTGGTGTTGTCACTGTGATCTGTTGTAGCTGGAAGACATGGAAGTCGTAGAGTTTTGTACAGAAGGTATAGGTGATGAACTGCTTCTGATTTTCGGGCAGGAGCAGGTTCGTTGGACTCTTGTCATTCATGAAGAGACATGCTGAGAGACATGATAATTATGGTAACCTCTTCCAAACACTGAACCACGCAATGGGAAGTTTCGATTATGGTACGGGTTAAAATCTTTGCTAGATTATCTCTCAGTATGGCTGAATCTGGTATTTTTAGCTTCAAAACTTGCGCTCATGGAAGCTCTGTACAGAATGTATGGGCAGGTTCTTCTCCATGAAGGAAGCTCCATTAGATGTCGCATATCCTTGGTTGGAACAATGCGCAGTTCTTCTCCGACACCTCTCAAGTCACGTCCCAAACTACATTACGGTCGACTCTGCATCGAAGGAATCCAGCACTGTAATCTAATATGATGACTGTCATAAATTCTGGAAAGTTCTAGTCAACCTCAGTGAGATTTTTGTTGGTATTAACGCACAGACACGTGGGCCCTTGCCTGAAATCTTGTGACTAGAAGGCCACTGGTTCACGTTTGGGCCAATCTAAAACTGGCTATAAGACAAACCTGTAACACGCCGTGTCTGGACCCAGCCTGAATGAACGGCGGCTGACAGATACCGGAGAGACCGAAATGAGTCCTCTGCAGCAGACGGTTTGGGAGTCATCTAAACACAATCAAAAGCCATACAACCCCGTAATCGAAACTTCCCATTGCGTGGTTCAGTGTTTGGAGGAGGTTACCATAATTATCATGTCTCTCAGCATGTCTCTTCATGACTGGGAGACAGACAGTACAACCGCACAGCACGGACAAACATGAATGGGAAGATCCATAGAACGCACTGTGAAAAGAATGTGAGATATGAGCTACCAAAGGGAGACTGAAAACAGTTGCTGATTCAACACGGTAAACATGTTTCAAAACAAGACATTTCAAACAGCGCTTGCTCTATGCCTCGTTCCATACGCCGGAAAATGAATATAGACAAAATATGTTTCGCAAAACCTTATAGTGCGATGCTTCAATGTGACAGAGCAGCCATAATCAGAGTGTTAATTAACAGTTAAGTCGCGTCTTCAAAAATCATAATCTTTTATGAAGTTGTTTTTTTAATCAGGGAAAGTGGGTCTTTTCTGACATAATGAGACAATTAGCCAGACAGGGAAAATCAGGCAAATGCCCAGTAGTGACTCTTACCACCATCTAAACATGCATAAAACGGCCCAAAAGCAATTTACAATTACAATTTAGTTATTTGGCAGACGCTTTTTACCAAAGCGACTTACAATCAGTGCATCAGTCAGAGTCAGATTTCTAATACCTTGTGAGCAGAGATCACAATAAGACCGAGCGTAAAATTGCCCCTTCGTATTGCGCCCCTGGAATACTTTGCAAATAACACGCAACAGAGACAAGAGAGAAACCAGAAATCGCGGCTACTGAAGCAAATAAAGCAAAGTCTTACTAGGATCCTGCTCTGAAGGAGAAGCAATCTGGCTGAAAAACGATGCACACACATTGTAAGCCACAGAAAAGCTGAACAGCGTGGTTTAGATGGTTTATATACTGTAGCATTTAGTGTCTATGTTCTAAATAGGGCCAGGTTTGTGTGTGGAATAGCTAAACGGATAGTTAAACGGTAGTTTGAAGTTTGAATACCCATCGCTGTTTAAGATGGAGAAGGTGTAGAAGAGCAGGAAACTGACAGAATGGAGATCAAATATAAAAAAAAAAAAAATAATGATGTTCTGTTAAGTTACTGGATCAAACTGAAAATATGAGTATAGGGTTCCTTTAGCTCATTTCCTTTGGGACTTTTCATGTGTCTAAAATAAGCATTTTTGCATTTGCCCTGTTGTTTAAGATTATCTTTGTTGACGGTGGTGAGCCGAGGTTAACTAACACTGAAATGGCCTCTATGTTTTCAACATAGGTCATCTGTACCTTTTAACAAGCCTGGTCAATATACAGAGTGTTGGTTTAACTTTAGTGTTAATGCATTACTGAATGTATGTGCGATGACCTCATCATGCTGGCAGAACAACCAGCATTCTAGAATGTGTCAATTTTTGGAATCTTGACATTGGCTGTCTTCTTCCAGCAACTGAAGCCTTCCTCTGGCTTCACCCTTCTGCTGACTTTGAAAATGTGTATCAGAACCTCTCTTTTCATCTGTTTCACCCCCAAATTTTATTGATTTTTGTGTTTGGTTTGTCCATGCGTGTTTGCAAGAGAGAGAGAGAGAGAGAGAGAAAGAGATTGCCATGTTCATCATTCACTGAGGACATTGCTGGTCTTGATAATTTAGAAAGTAAGTTACTTCTCAGCTGTGTCTGTCTGTCATTTCTCATTTCTATGATTATGTAAATCTCATTCAGTCTTTATCATACAGCAGATTAATAACTATATGAATATACCTCAGGTATATATTCCAAGTCTCTTGGCTAAGCCTCGAACTACTGACTTCACCTTTAGCTTTATAATATCATGCTACGGAAACGTCATTTGGAGGGAATTAAATTATGGTAAGTTCATGTTAGTTCCGTCTCTCAGAGGTCAAGATTGCGCTTCACGTCTTAGAAGAAGCTATTTCTAGCATGAGCCTTTTTAAAGAGTTCATTAAAAGCACTCGTGACAGAATCAAGCTCTTCATTGACAGAGACCCGAACGTCCTCGTCTGATGTAAGACTGAATGTTTTCATAAGGCTAATGTCTAATTTTAGCATTACTGGAATTATCTGGGCCAGGCTGAAGTCTTGCTAACTGCTGATACAGTCTGAGATGTAGGCTTTAGCGTTCGGCTGCTCCCTCTCCTTTGTTGTATTGAAAGCGTGAACTTTTGGCGGCAGGGGAACCTTGACGGATGGGAGCGGGTCTGAAAATCGTTGGTTAAAATCGTGTTTGCTCTGGCATTTTGGTATGTGGCATTGTCTGACTGACTTTGTGTTCAGTGGCAGCTTGTGTGTGATGTGAATGCCTCGCTGAAAAACTAAGCTTAATGGTTTTGAGTGAGGAAACAGAGAGAGAGAAAGGAAGAGAGAGAGAGACAGAGAGAGAGATAGAGAGAGAAAGAGAGAGGAGAGGAGGAAGGGGGGGGGGAGGCAAAAACAGGGCCTTAGCTGAAGAAAGGGATGTTTACTGTGGCCAGCTTTCATCCTGTCAGGCGTAAAAATCGTGGAAAAAAGCTCTGTTTTCCTCTCTTCTGAGCTCTGAAACTATTTTTCACCTCCAGTTAATGACAGCGTCAAACCCACAGGTAGTGATTATCTCACCCTTCAATAACTGACACAAGTCCCTGAAACGATTTCAATTACAGATCGGATGTTCATCCATACGCGTGAAGATACAGTGTTAATGCGATCGGGAGAGCTCATCAACTGCCAATCGGTGCCAGGTCAAAGGTCAAATCAGGGCTGAGCGTTTGAATGATGGGTTATTGACAGATCTGGGGATTATTCAAAGAAAAAAAGGTCAAAAAGAAGAATTCGACACAGTTTCTGATACACAGTCCATAACTTACCATAATCGTATTTCTTAAAGATCTCTTACACTTTATTTGACATCGTAATTCATTTGACATCATAATTTCATATTTATATATATATATTTACTATGAGCTGTAATAAGCACCCATAACATCTTATATTATAATACATGGCATATTCATAGTGTGTTACGCTTATGTTAATGAATGGTTTGAATAGCCTATATCCAGTGTTTTTTATTTGGGCATGGTTTCCCACAGGAAATATCAAATTAAGACCTTCACCGTGTCACGTCTGTTATTATGTTTTTAAACGTTCAGTCCACTCATTCCTGACCTCCGAGTCTTACGAGCTTCCCCTCGCATCGCACCAGTTTTTCAGAAAGCTGTTTTCAAACGGGCTTGACACGGACACTGCACAGTTTGTTGTGGGCCAATCATTCTGCCTGTTATTCATAGAAGCTGTTGAAGTGGCACCACGGTCTGTGCCAAACTGGCAAATGTGAATCTCTCACTCTTGTGTCGGTTTCTCGTGGTGTTTGCCTGAGCGTACCACAGCTTCGTGGTTTTTTTTTGATCCGAGATCAGCTACTTTGATGACGACACCGAATGCCATCGACTTAACCATCTTGCTGTTTCATGTCTCACACACACACACACACACACACACGCACGCACACACACACACACACACGCAGAGCAGGATGATCACCCAAAGGTTTGCAGCACTTCAGAAAACTGTTCTGAGGTAAAGTTCGTCTGCCATAATGACAAATACGGTATCATTTTTGACAAAGCTTCCAGAACAATACAGGGTTGTTATTTTGTTTGCGTAAGTACGATCCATCTAAGTTATGTTTCGGCTAGCCAGATAGGCGCTGTCCGACCCAACTCACACACGGCCTTGACGCTGGCGTTAAGCCAATGGGAAAGAAAACAGCGTGTCAGACTTCTGTGCTTTTCTCATCTGAAATACCTGAGTTTAGTATGAACCAATTGTTCCTGTGTTAAGCTAAGCTATGGCTTAGATGGTCCATAGTGAAAAAAGAAAAAAAACGAATAAAAGCAGATCTTTGGATTCACTCCGCTGGAGAATGACAATACACGATGTACGGAGACAGCTCGATCTGAGATCTGTTTTCCTGAAAAGAAAACTCCGGAGATGGTCTTCTATTATTTTTTGTGTGTGTGTGTGTGTGTGTGTGCTCTCAGAGAAAAAAGAAAAAAAAGAGAGAGAGAAAGAAAGAAACAATTCAGCAAGTTCTGTCTTGTTTCTTTGTAATAAGCCGCCTCTGTGTTTACGGATGTGGCGTTCACCTTGAACCGAGTTGATTTGAGGGGAAAAAAAAAAAGGGGGGGGGGGGGGTGGGCGGGTGAAGAAAACACTTTGAAGACGAACCAGTGGGAGATATGCGCTCTAAGGAGGGTGTTATTAAAGAGGCCAAACTGTGCCCCTGCTTCTGTCATCCCAAAGGTTCCCCCCCTCAGCTCTGCTTACTTAGCACTGCCTCTCGGTGCGAGTAACACTGACCGTTATGAACCTCTTCTTCTCTCTCAGTTGTTTTTCTTTTCAGTTTGTCAGATCATCATTTGTTAGGATGAAGCAGCTAGGTGTGGTTCCTGTTGTTACTGTTATCATAATGAATGCCTGTGTCACTTAGAATAAACAACAGTTTTGTGTAATTCTCCTATCCCTGGGGCTCAGAAACCCAAGTAGTGCATTTTACTTTACTGTGACGGTTTTGTAGCAGGGAGCTTTTAGCCATATTTTTAAAAACCTCTAAGTCTGTCAAAAACCCACTAATACCCAGAGGGAGTCGAAAGTGGGGATTACAATCCCAGAAAGTCTGTAATTGGCTTATCGTGATAAATGGGTTGATCCCTCTGATGACTGACGCGTTCCAAGGCCAATGAAGCTCTTGTCTTTATGAAGAGGAGCTCACAGAGGCGTCCTTGGATGTGAGCCTATTGGACCAGAGCTGCCTTTTAAGAAGCACAGGTGTGCGGTGAATGCGTGTCCGGTCACGTGACCCCATAGTTGTCTCTAAATCTCTCTCAGAATCGCTCTGGTATGATCAGCAATGAGTCAACTACTTATCCAGCTTCACAGCACAATCTCATTTACATATTCCAGCTGCTCCCTTTTGCATCAGAAATCCTAACCAGCTGTCAGCAGTGTGTGTGATTTTTTTTTTCCCTGTTATATTCATACCCCAAATGGTATTTAAAAACATAAATACAAAACACACACACACACACACACACACGCATGCTAATTAATGGAAGTGGTTTATTGGTTAGACTGCAAGCTGTTGAATGAACTTGTGTTAATATGCTAAAATGGGAACGTACTTATTTCTGTGCTCAGAGAGCGGAGCAGTAAGCGTGTTTTCTGCGTCAGTTTTTTCAATAAACCTGTTTTTTTTTTTTTTCTTTTTTTTTTTCTTTTCCGTCCTCGCTGACAGAGATAAATGTCTGACCCTTTCTCATCTCTCCTCCACAGTCAGTCGTGTCCAAATACGGAGCTCAGTTTCGGGGGAATTCCCAACACGACGCACTGGAATTCCTGCTTTGGCTCCTGGACCGAATCCACGAGGACGTCAACTCCTCTTCCTCCTCCAGCAGCAGCAGCAGCAGGAGCAAAGCCTGTGCAAAGGTACGAGCTGGAAATGCAGGAGTGTGAGGGAAATTTGGTGTGTGTGTGTGTTCATTTCTGGACACTACCTTCTAAAAAAAAAAAAAAAAGAAAGAAAAAAAAGATATCAAGTCTGCATTAGAATCTTTAAGCTAATTTTTGGTGATGTTGATCAGAATAGCTTTTATAGATCTTTTTTTTCCTGATGGAAGAAGGAAAATGAAGTGAAACTAAATAGTTACTACTGTCCAAAATACATGCACATACAAAACACACACGCATGGAATATTTGCATGGAGTAGTGGATCGCGACGTTACCCATGATTCCTCTGTTCACCCCCATTACACATTTCTCACTCTCTCATTTCACCCCGGGGCGCGGTGGGTAGCACTGTTGTCTCACAGCAAGAGGGTCTCGGGCTCGATTCCCGGCCGGGTGGCCAGGGTCCTTTCTGTGTTGAATTTGCGTGTTCTCCCCGTGTCTGCGTGAGTCTCCTCTGGGAACTCCTGTTTCCTCCCACCGTCCTCCCACATGTAAGTCAGGTGAATTAGAGATACTAAATTGCCCCTAGGTGTTAGTGTGTTTGTCTGTGTACCTACCCTGCGATGGACTAGAGACCTGTCCAAGGTATTTCATCCGCCATTTCGCCCAATGACTGCTGGGATAGGCTCCAGCACCCCCTGCGACCCTCAATAGGATAATCAGCTTAGATAGTGAGTGATTTCACATCTTTGTTTCATTCGACAACAGTCCCTACTAAACATCAGAGTCTGTTATACTTTTTTTTTTTGTTGACCTTGGTCTCAAGTGATTTCATGTACGACTCGAAAAAGTCACTTGGATGCGCCCAGCGAATGAAATGTCCGTGCCGCCTTTCACGGGCAGAATTCTGTTATTATTTGTTACAAAAGCAGAGCTGGTGGACCTTGTATGTTGCAATAAACCCATGCCATTGCCTCCAAATCAGACCTGATGTACTGGCAGCGGTTGACCCCCTTAAATATTTAGACGTTAGCAGATTTCAAACTACTCGTCGTTCTTCATTTTCTGTGTAAAAGTTCATAAAATGTGAACCTGTGGGAGTTGGGGTTTGTCTTCATAATCCTGTGCGTGCATACAGATCTAACCTTGAGTTATTCATTTCTCTTTGCACCGTATTAAAGAAAAGACAATGGAAGGTGACGTCGTGCAAGCTTTCGATGAGGGAAAGAAAAAAAAGATACGACGCGTGACAATGAACGCGTTTGAGTTTCGTCGTTTCATCCTCTGTGTCTTCAGCGATCCACACGAAGATTCTGCGTGTCAAGAAAACTTTGCTTTGTTGGCCAATTACTTCTCGTTTTCAGAATTCATGTCTAATTTAGCGCAAAACATGGTCCCGCTTAGAGCAAAACTTCAAATGTGAAAACAGCTCTTATACCTGAATATGAATTTAATCGAAATCTGCTGAATCAGCGGCGGTGTTGAATGTTGTCTCACTTACTCTCATTGTGGCCTGTTCCGTCTCGTAGTTTGACAGAGAACTGGGTATGTGTG
The DNA here is from genome assembly GCF_902362185.1 of Chanos chanos. Lineage (NCBI taxonomy): Eukaryota > Metazoa > Chordata > Actinopteri > Gonorynchiformes > Chanidae > Chanos > Chanos chanos. The sequence continues at coordinate 5,066,159 of NC_044510.1, forward strand.
ACACTGTATTTTGTTTGGTTAAATAATTTGTTATGTCAAATGGCTGGAATCAGCGTGTGGACTAGTGTCAAGCTGAGGTAACCTTTTGATACTTTCAGCTGCACTTTCTTATGTAAGAGTATCGCTGTTTTCTGTGGACCGGTGTTTTTCCTCATCCTCTCTTTCTCTGCTAGAATCCTTATCTGTTTCTTTTTTTTTTAGTTGTTTTTCTCTGTCTCTCTGTCTTTTTTGGGGGGTTTAGAAACTGATACTGTGTTTATGTTTTAGTACAGGATGTGTTGCAGTTCATGAGAGCTTTGGATTTTTGTGTGCGCGTGTGTGTGTGTGTGGTGTGTGTGCGTGTGTGTGTGCGTGTGTGTGTGTGTATGTGTGTGTGCGCGGGCGTACACCAAAGCTGTCCCTTCAGGACCTTGCCGTTTTTTTGTTTTTTTTTCTCCTTGTACCTCCAGCTACGCTCATGATTTCAGCAGGGTTTTATTGCCCCCTGGGCAGCGCTTTGATCCTTTCTATTGTGGCTTTTCTCCGACATCTTGATGCATTATTAAAAACATTCTTTTGTCTTGTGAAGCACGGCCTCCTGCTACTGCTCCGCTATCCGAGACTACACGCTGCGGGGGTGAGTCGTTTAAGAGACCTGCTAGCCCACAACAGATATATCTTATAAGTTCAGGGTTCTTAAATCTTACAAGTTCAGGGTTCAAACAGGAGTTCCTATGACTCGTTATCAACTCTGATTTCTCTTTCATACTCTACGCCGCCTCTCCCTACGCCGAGTTCCTCCCGAAAGTGCATGCAGGAATGGAGGCGCTGGAATGTTCCAGAACAAAGCTAACAGGATTACAAAAAGCACTAAACTCAGGGTGAAACCGGTCGGATCGTAGAGAGAAAATCCCAAACGTTATGAATGAAACGAGGGAAGTCAAGAGGCCCGGCCCAGCGGAGACGCGATGGGCAAGGCAAGCCTCGGAAGGAGTTCAAAGGTCACAGGTCAGAGAGGACGTCTAGATTGTGCCTAGATGTTTCCACGGAATGTTTCAGGAACCGAATGCCTGGATTTAAGATAAGCCCTGTCAACGCAAAGTTGTGTCGCCTTGACGAAAACAGTTGCCAAAATGTTGTTGCTGTCAGTCACAGTTTTACAGACTGCTTGCTGCATGTCTTTGTTAGAGTGGAAAGAATAAAATATAATAATGTGTACACGCTGTGGTCAGAGTTAGAGATAATGTAACATCAGGAAATGGGTTATTATAAATCCTTATAAAGGCATTATTTCATTTTCTTTGAAAACACAGGAGTGGAGAGAAGAGTCTGACCCGCATCAAAACCCGATTCAGACTCCTGGAACATCGTGCGGTGGAAATGTTCGAAATTTTTTTTGTCCCTTGTCAGCTGTCAGAAAAACGTAAAGGACGCTGGGTTAGAGAGCACTCTCGGTTCTTTTGAAATTCTCAAAGATGAAAACTCGTTGCAGCAAATGGAGTTGAAAACTTAGTCGCTTCTAACTCGGACAATAGAAATCGCTTCTTATGCGACACTTGACCTTACTTCATGGTTCATTTTTGATAGATGTGGTGTTAAACTGCCGCGGTCCACCCTGAAAGCGTTTATTATTAAAACAGCCACAGGAATATTATCGAGTGATGATTAACCTGCGGAGTATCCTGACTTAAAAATCAGGCTCTAAAAATTGGGACATTAAATGGTATCTTAAATCAATCTAGCCATTAAAATGTAAATATCAGTAAAACGCTCAAACATGAAAAGAGGTGAATTCTTGCAAACAAACGGTGACACACCAGGACAAGTTGTGGAGAGAGAGAGAGAGATCTGGTTCGGCGGACCGACTGCAGGTTGTTCCAAGTTTTGATGTATAGAAGAAAGATCACAAAACCCATCTGTTCCAATCCATAAGTTCTAGAGCTGGTGTGAGTGGGCCTCTGGGGAGAATTCATGGAAATCTCCCCCACTTTCGAACTCGACATTGACTCGGGAAGCTTCGGGTATCACCTCGTTGTGAATGAGCGCCTGGGAATACAAAGGTCTTTCACTTAGAATTCCTGCACATGATGTCATCCTGGAGATCAGCCAATGAACTGCTTTCCTTTGTATGAATTGCTTTCTTTTCAGAACGTTCAGAGGTCTGACACCATTCATCGGACAATGTAACCGCTCACCGTTAGCTTCTTAAACGTAAAAAAACACAGGTATTTTTTACACACTCACTGCCTTCCCAAGAGTTTTTCCACCAGGGTCCACAGTAAAGAGGTGCTGTTGAAAGCTGATAGCTTCTCCAGCATGACTGTGAGTGAGAGGAGAGTCGAAACAGATGGCTTCAAAAGGGGGGAGTCAAAAATCCATCAAAACGTCAATCACGCATCACCAAACATCTCAACGGTCCAAGTTCCCATGCAGCCCAAACAGTAGGACAGTGAGTTCAAAAAGCCTACGTCTCATTCTTTGTTTAGCTCGGCAAACATTTCCTCGGAACCTCGGCGAACTCGTGAAGGGCGGTCACAAGACGGGCGACAAACCGAACAACTGTTCGTCTGTGGAGAAATTTCTCCGTAGAATCGACACACGTCGGGTTTGAATTGAGAGGTTTGAATAGGAAAATCACAGAGGGGACGTGGTAACGCTGAGTTTAGTCAACGTCAAGGCTACGCTTTTAATAAACTCTCACATACAATACATAAATAAACGAAACCCTGACGGTCGGTGGTCCTCACGACATAATGACGAGGGACGTATCTCGTTCATGTTCTTTATTCTGCATTGGACAGTGGTTGCTCCCGTTGTAACCTGCGTTTATTTCATAAAGCATTGCTAATCAAGGACTCTGACTGGTACCTCAAGGAAAATGAGGAAAGACACTCACACAGCAGGTTGCACAGGGACTTAAACACACACGCGCGTGCACACACACACGCACGCACACGCACAGACTGCACCATGAGGTCTTTGCCTTTGGACAGGAAATCTTTTGTGACAGTTTCCTCTAATGTGTGGCCAGACCACCCCGGTGGGGCCGAGCGGAGGCTCCAGCGCTGCGGTGGACGTTACGTTTATCAGCCCAAAAAACGTTCTCCCCAAACCTGGAGCCCCGTGAAACGAGGCCTGAATCTGAATCACGGCGCTGTAACTGGCAACCGGATTTCCTCTCAATGGGCCGTCACCACCGGCATGCTGCCCCCCCCCCCACCCCCACCCCCACACACACACACACACACACACACACACACACACACACACCCGCGTGTGCTACCTCTCATTCTCCTTCCACATTAATATGGGTAAGTGCCTCAGAGGGCCTCAGGGGGTGGTGCAGCATATGACTGTCAAGTGAAACATTGCAAAAAGATATTTATCAGAGGGTTTAATTTCAGATTGTCAGGCTGAGAGGGCAGTTCTCCCACTGCTGCAATCAGATACTGTGTTTTTCAGCTGCTTCCCCTGAAGTGACTGTGGAATGTGCAGTAATTGCTTTGTTCTCTTCAATGACTTGGAAAAAAGTGGAGAGTCGTGTAAGGGTTTACTGTTCGTTCTGTGCTGTGCTGTGCTGTGCCGTGCCGGACTGTTTTGTGTTAAGTTTGTGTTGTGCTGTGATTTGCGATTTGTGTGGTGTTGTATTGCGTTGAGTCGTGTTTTGGGTCGTGGGGTCGTGTTTGGGTCATGTTGCGCTGTGCTGTGCTGTGATGGTTTGTGTTGGGTTCTGTTGTCATATTCTATGTTGCGTCGTGTCGTGTCATGTTGCGTTGTGCTAAGATGGTGGCATTGCGTTGCGTTTCATTTTGTCACGCTACGGTTCGTTATGTTATGTTATGTTTCGTTGCGTTACGTTACGTTACTTTACGTTACAGTTTTTCTGTTGTTGTCCTCTCTCCAGCAGAGCGACCGAGTTAGAACTTTGAGCTCGTGTGTTTGTGCCTCTGGAGTCAGCTGGGGTCACAATGAGAGTGTCTGTTCAGAATCTCCTCATTTGCAAGTCAGCAGTCAGCTCACGTTCCAGAGAGAAACAGAGCAAGCGAGAGAGAGAGAGAGAGAGAGAGAGAGGAAAGCATCATCCACCTTCCCGGAGTTCTGCCGCTGCTGTAACTGCTGCTGTAATTGTTTTTCAGCGGCTGTGGGTACATTTAACACGTACAGGAAAACGAGGGGGGGGGAGGGTCCCCCCTGAAACATGCCCCCACTGGAGCTGCATCACCATCTCAGACCTCAGAGCGCATTTGTTTTATCAGACACCGCAGAGTTACCCCAGCTACAGCATGGGGTGACAGGTTCACGCTTCTAAACGCACACCTACAGAGAGAGCCAGAGAAAAAAGAAGATTGAGAGAGAGTGAGAGAGAGAGAGAGAGAGAGAGAGAGAGAGAAAGTGAGAGAGAGAGAGAGAGAGAGAGAGAGAGAGAGAGCATAAGGGGGGGGGGGTAGATATGCTGAGGCCATCCATGTTTGGCATTCCCATTGGTTTGTTTACTGTGTATCACTTTGGAAACAGAACTGGCGTGAAGCCCCCCCCCCCAACCCCACCACCCCTCCTCCTCCTCCTCCTCCTCCTCCTAATGAAAGCTGGCCTTTGTGTGCCGACGGGGGATGAAAGGAACTCTTGTTTAACACGTTTAGGGGGAGTGAGAGAGGTAGGAAAGACGCTCGCTGTTCTATAGTGCGCAGCCCGTAATGGCGGCTAAATGACACGTCGCGGAAAATAAAGAGGGTTATCCACAAATTACGATAATCATCGAAATCAACTCGCCAAAACTCTCCTCCATGTGTCAGCCCTACATAGACAGATCCTTGACAAAGACTTGGCAGTTAAACAGCAGAATGAAACCGAAAGCAGCTCCTATAACGTTAGTTTCCTGTAATCTGTAGTGAGCACTAAAGGCGACCAGTTGAGGAGAGTGTCACGGAGACGTCTGGGGAAGGTTACACAGGTTAATGACGTCGGAATGATAGCACGAGAGGAAAGGAGACAATGCCTTCTGTCAGAATGGGATGATGGAGTACGGTTAGGGTTGGGGTTGACGGAGAAATGATGGCCCAAGGAGAGCCTTCGATGAGAACCGACCTGAGCCATTGGCCCGTTTAGGGGCCGGAAATGGATTTCAGACTCCACGGGGAGAATCTGGAACCAGCCAGAACCTGAAAAAAGCGAACGCGTCTCTGGCAGGGGCTGAACACGGACGGACGGACGGACGGATTAAACACGCGGAGGCTTCTCAAATGGAACAACTCTTCCTCGAAACAAAGAAAGATGAAACAGAAATGAATATAAATATTTCATCAGAAGCATCAAATTAAAATACAGTTTTTTCTCTAATAGTTTTCCGTTTCACCGGCGAGGAGTCGTTGAACGCTGGAGTCGGTTTGACAGATTATTGAGTTGTTTTTTTGTTTTTGTTTTTCAAAATCAGAATCAGTGTTTCTTTTTAGTGGTTATATAAAATCAGTCACTGTGTAGAACACATTTTAGGCACAGTAAGCATCAACCTCCTGAGAGTCAGTGAAGCGCAAAACAGTTTGTACACTGAATTTTCAAGCCATAAAAAAAAACCAAAAGAATACAGAGGCAGCTGCAAGTTGACCAAACAGACACAGTTTGACATGCGGTCTTTATGAACATCCCAATAGGGCACACAGACAGATATTGTTATTTCTTACTCCTTTGGTCAGTCTGTTATTCACTTTTTTTTTTCTTTTTTTTTTTTTTCCTGGGGTTCCTTTTTCGCATCAGGAGCCTCACAGCATAAAACGTCCCCTCCAAAACAACTCCTCAGTTCTTTTCAAATCTTCATTGTAATTTAGAACACTACGTTCCGGTCCAACTGCCCCGGGGCAGTATTGTGTTGCATACTGAGGGTAGAGTGCAAACCTATTGTGTATGAGTGGTTCCTCTTCCTCCCCTTTGATTCGGCCTGCCCTGGAGGACGTCGATGGTTTCCTGTGACCCGGAGACGCCCAGCTAGAGAATCAGCTTTCCGCATGGGTGGGCTCCAAAATGGCAGCCGTCAGTGGTGTTTTCCGTTGACCTCTGATAGCACTCATTCAATGGTACTGCTAATAGAGGCTAGGCCAAATCCCAGGCTCTGTAACTTCTACTAGGAAAACCCTAAAACAGAGAAAGATATCGATACTATGCGTGTTTGTCTGTGTGTGTGTGTGTCTGTGTGTGTGTGTGTGTGAGAGAGAGAGAGAGAGAGAGAGAGAGAGAGAAGGAGAAACAGAGAGAGAAAAAGGGGGGGGGGAACAGAGAGAAACAAGGAGAGTTAGAGAGATCTTGTGATGTTACTATCTGGTGTTCAAGGTCATTAAATGCCTGTTGCCTTCTTCACCTGGGGCTCTGTTCTTGTAAAAAAGAGAAACAAAAAACAAACGTCTAATTTATCTGAGGTCGGCTTAGGTGGCTTTCTCCAGTCAGAGATGTGATTATCGACAGCCCGTCAGGAGCACCTCGGGACGTTTCCCGCCAGCCCGAGGGTCGTTTTAGCCTGCCCTGAACGCTCAACTTGACCAGTGATACCTCTCAGAATCCATGCATCAGGCACGACTCTCACTCTCCCCGCAGTGTCGAAAACAACATCGTCACATCTCTCGGCGACCCACACAGCGACCGTCTACCTGCTTCTCCACCGATAACATTTTAGACAAGTCGCCCGGTCGAAATGGACAGTCGTCACGGTCAGAAGAGAAAAAAAACGTGGAACAGAAAGGGAGAGAATAAAAAAACAGAGAGGCCTTTGCCACAGACGCAGCTAAATGCCGCAGAATAAGTGACATGTTCGCCAGTAAGGGACAGGGTCAGTCAAAAACACTACCTAAAACACACAAAGACACACAACGTACCCAGCATGGCTAGCTGATTAGCTAGTAGTAACAGCGTGACACAATGGCCCGTAGTTTACACAGTTTGCACGTCTTACGTCCTCATGGAGGAATTATATCATAGCAATGAGTGCAACATAGCGATCATTTAAGCAATGTTACAGGAGAGGGAGTGCTGTTATACAGAATATTAGCATGGCTGTGATTCGATCGTAGGTACGACGCCGCGGGCCGAATGCCGAAGATAATCATAGCCGCGCTGACATTCAGTATAACAGCACAACCTCAAATGTGACGTGGCTTTTATACAACAGTTTTTCAAACAAAGCTGTTTATCAAGTAATGATAATTTGAGACAACAAGCGTGACAAGGGTGAAAGAAAATTTGCTGTGAGTTAAAGCTTTTGTATAGATGCGTGTTTTGGGACTTTTGTACTGTACTTGCAGTTATGTAGCCAGTGTTCAGTTTCATTGACTCAGTGTGTAGATTATTTTTGTGCTGTTTGCTTTATGGACACCAGTGATTGAACCATGGTAATCGAAAACTCTTACATACTCTTACTTACATTGTTGTGTCGCTTACGTTCAGTTTCAGTGAACGTCTGCGTGAGGAAGTTTTTTTGATATGCTTGATGCTTGAATATAAAGATAATCATTTGAACGTTTGCGCTAACTCTGTATCTCGTTCTCTTTTTAAGACGTGTAGGCTAATTGTTTGGTGCGTCTAGCCTCAGACATTTGTATGTGCTGTGACTGGTATATTCCCTGCGAGCTTTTGAGGGTTCGGCCACAGCCACAGCGTACCTTGAAAACTCAGTTTTCAGACAGGCTACTTCTTGGTCAGTCCCAAATGTTTGTATTTTGAAATCGGGATCATTTTCCTCCCAAACGAACATAGTGGCCGAATGTGTAACGGGTCTGGTACCCGTTACATCAACGAATAGGGTTAGCCTACGGAATTAGCGGCCTGGTGGCTTGCGTGGACTGGTTGGCTTGGGATGGAGTCAGATTCCAGGCCTGAATTATTGTTTCGGCCCGCCCACGCGATTACGTTTTACGTGTCTGCCGCAGAAACCTTCACGTGACCGTAAACAACGATATTGCCGCTCCAAAACACTTTTGACCAGCTACACCTCAGAAGACCTGGGACGAGCGACTACACCCTGAAGAGTTATCATCTCAAAGCCTCTTCCTTTAGAGCCGGAGGGGAACAGCGCACGTGTTCATACTGCATGGTACAGGACGCAGACCCCTGTGAGGCAATAACGCTGCACTACAGAGAAACTGTGATTCAACACCACGCTCATAGCAGAGGACAACACAATGTGTACCCACTTGCCACTTGCTTTCTGCTTTTTTTACTGTTAGTTTGTGGGGATGCAGTTTGTCTGCTGGTAGGGTGTCGACGTCTGTGAATCCAAACGCATCTGTAATGGGAGTCGTGTGTGGACGGACACACACACACACACACACACACACACACCGTCAGCACGGGCTGCCCCTAATATAATAATCCCGAACAAGTCACCGGGGCACGTATTTTGTGGGGATTAATTTTCCTCTTGGCTGTCTTCACTGCCTCTTTGAGTTAAGTGGCTTTTATGAGCTACGTATTGGCATTGCTTTCACAAATTCATATCAGTCTCTGTGTGTCAGGAGTGAGCGTTCAAAAGAAATAAAAAAAAAAAAAAAATCAGAAAACTAAAACTACCACCTAACTCGTGTTTGAGGCTCTGCCAGAAGCGTTTCTGTCTCGACAGAGGACGAGTTTCTCTTTCTTTCACCCTCCCTCCCTTTCTCTCTCTCCTCCTTTCTTTGTGTACTGGGGCCTCACGCATCTCCATAGAAACCACCACACAGCCAGGAAGCTGGATCCTCAGAGCGGTGGGAGGTGGGAGCAGAGAGCGAGAGAAAGAGAGAGAGAGAGACAGACAGAGACAGAGAGAGAGAGAGACTTTAACATTCAGACCAGGCAGTCCCACAGAATTCAGGACGAGTTCCCTGCTGTAGAACCTCTCTAATTGAGATAGCCAAGTGACTGACTTGTGAGTCAGCATAATCAAAAAAAAACAACAACAACAACAAACAAACCAAAAAAATCGTATGCCAGCTCTCTTCTCCTGATGCACTGGTTGCCATGTAACAAAAAAAAAAAACTTGGACAGCAACCTACTGCCTCTGACTCCAGACAGTGAAAACCATGCAAACTGGAAAAAATTAGGGTTTCAGACTAACATTTGCTGTCCTGACAACATATTGCAAAGTTTCTGTGGTACACAAAACAGTAAATCTTAAAAAAAAAAAAAAAAAAAAGTAAAAAAAGAAATTACAAAGTTAAAAGGTAAGCTGCTAAGCATTTATCTCAGAGATCCACAAAATTCTCTGTCAGTCCACTCCACTGAAATCACTAAAAAAAAAAAAATGGCATGAAAAAACTCATCTTTAGCCAGTAGCAGCTCCTCTAAAGCTCTTCTCTGAAAATGTGTCAGCGTCCCTTAGAGCGAGAAACAGGCAGGGAGAGCACAGGAAAGTCAGAGTGGAAACCCTGATGCTTGACTTAACACATCAACACTGGTCAGCTGTGTGGCAGCCACTGGCAAAGCCTGCAGCACTGGGCTTAAATACCCATTTGTTAGCAAACTAGCAAAGCATATCAGTCCTAGCCCACACACACGCACAATACACACACACACATACACATACACGCACCCGCACACGCACACACACACACACACACATACACGCATCCACACACGCACACACACACGGAACTGCGATCCTGGAGATTTCTCTTTCTGTTCTTTATGACTGGCTATCCATAAGTAGGCACTGGCCCGACTCACTCTTGTGTGTGGTGTGTGGTGTGTGTGAATGTGAGAGAGAGACAGACTGTGTCTGAGTCGTGTGTCTGTGCTGGTGTATCTGTGTGTGTGAGAGAGAGAGAGAGAGATAGAAAAAGTGAATGAGAGAGAGAGAGATAGGGTTGTCTGCAATGTTCACTTTCCTTACACTGTGTTTCGTTCAAATAAGCCCCAAATCTGACTGATCTGGGTAAGTGATGTCATAACATCCAAACCCCCCCCCCCCCCCCCCCACACACACACACACAAAATAGACTTCAAGTGATTTTGTCTCTTTTTTTTGGCTCATGTAGTTTAGCATAATCATTTGTAATTGTGTGGCATAAGGACTTAGGCAGCAGAGGGGAAGGGGATGGGCTTGAAACATGGGAACAGTGTGTTACCAACGGCTCCTCTTCAAACCGTGCGTACGTACCTGACCCAGGCACCGGGCCCCACCGGGCATGCCAAACTGCCAGCCAGATCAATGGCTCACTCCACATCTCCGCTCCTCTCCAGTTCTGATTATGACAGATCAAAGGATGAAGGAACACAGAAAATAAACTCACGCGACAGACTGTCATTCGTTAATAAGGGAGATAAAAAACAAAAAAAAAGCATAGTCTGGATTAGTGTGTTACTACGCTATCTACTGCAGGTGGGTGGCGTGGGTTGGGATGTGTGTGTGTGTGTGTGTGTGTGTGTGTGTGTGTGTGTGCGCGCGCGCATGTGAGAGTGTGTGTGCGTGAGCGCGTGAGTGTGTGTGTGCGTGCGCGCGTGAGTATGTCTGTGTGTGTGGATGAGTGTGAGTGTGAGTGTGTGTGAGTGTGTGTGTGCGTGCGCGCGTGAGTATGTCTGTGTGTGTGGATGAGTGTGAGTGTGAGTGTGTGTGTTTGTGTGTGAGTGTGTGTGTGTGAGTATGGGTGTTTATGTGACAGTTTTTCCCCAGCGCCTTTTTACACAGTATGCAAATCGGTAAGCTCACGTGGTAATAGACAGATTTTATTTTATTTTTTTTGAAACAGTAAGAACAATTTGCTTGTTTCAGTGCAGAAAATTCAGTGATAATAGCCCCACATGTCTTAATTAGTCACAGCTTTCGTGAAGAAAGAAAAATGAAAAAGAAAACGCTGTGTCTTTCTAGAAACCACTTGCGCTCAAAATGCTTATGTTCAACCTAAATGCAACCACCCCTCACAGGTCAAACGCTCGCACCATTAATAACTCGTTGAGTCGCAGTTTTTAAGAGGAATTTAGGACAGAACAAAGAGGGATAAAACTGGAAGCAGAAGCAGAAGAGAAAAGGTGAACAAGGGGAGGAGGGGGTTGAGTAAAGGTCACGGAGGCAAGCCACACAAAAACCCGACTGCTACCGCCGTTTCACACGTTGACTTCATCGCTAGCGTTCCCCCGATTGTGCTGTTTTTTCTTCTCGGTCACTTTAAATTTCAGATTGATGGATTCTTTTAATAAACTGACTTGACGTTTGTTGGTTTAGGGTGAAGGTTGTTGTCAACTGTGGCGTTTCTGTGGACGACCCAGTCGAGTTCACTGTCAGGAACGATTTCCCCACACGCTGAGGTGATTAAAGTCGGTAAGAAATGCTAGGCCGAGGCTGTTGGCGTTAACTGTGCGCTGGTAGTCCGTGGAAACTGAAAGAAAGTGTGTGCAAAAAAACAATAAAAACTAGAAACAAATAAACATTTTGGCATACTGACGAGAGTATTGTTTGAGAAGACTTTCAGTGTCTGGTTTCAAGTGTGTGTGTGTGTGTGTGTGTGTGTGCGTGTGTGTTTGTGTTCCAGAGGTTAATGAAGTGTCCTGCTGTCTGGAAACGTTGACCTTTTCTGACCTTGTCTTGTCTCTGCTGTGTGTCTTGCCCTGGCGTCTCTCTTCTAAGTCTTGACTTGCAGTGACCAGACAGTGTGACATATAAAAACAATACCGCTTACAGCTCAAGGCGAGTCCTTAAAACAAGGGTCGCCCCCCCCCCCCCCCCCCACCGTTACCTGCCAGTGCTGTTCGCTTTACAATTAAGCTACATTTGGAAAACATATCTCTTTATGTTTATCATGAAACATGAAAGAGCATGATTAGAATCACTCATCTCATTGTATCACACGATATCATTTGGAATTTCAGTTTAAAACCGAATTATTTACTCAAACCATTGGCTGCGTGCTCCATGACTGAACAACAAGCCCGTTTTTTTTTTTGGGGCCCACTAACTTCAGAATACGCTGCTGAAGGTGAAATTGGAAAGTTCGTCCGTCTTTTCCTGCCTTCGGTCGAGTCATCCTTGTTTACGAACATTCTCTTCTCTCGTTTTTCTTTTTTGTACAAATGAGTACTGTCCCTTGGCCTCCAAATGAGAAATGGATCTGACCTCACCTGTTAAGATGTTGTGGTCTCAGAAACAGACAGTATTTTACTGTCAGGTACTGGTGAGAGAGCCCTTCTGCATCTTCCCTCTTGTCTTTGAAGGTGGACTATTTTTGGAAAGGACCCCAGCAGGTAGTCTCTCTCTGGAGGGAGGTCCATTACTCTTAAACGTCTGTGTGTGTGTGTGTGTATGTGTGTGTGTTGAAAGTAACTGTGTGAGGGTCCTATTTCTGACACTCTGAAATAGTGCTCTCTTGAGACTTCCTGGTCCATCTTTGTGTTTTTATAGATGTTTAAATTATTCACAGTCACACCATTACAGAAAATCACCCATCTGTCTTCTCTGGGTTTCAGTCTTCTTAAAATCTTCTCTTCAGAATGATTGAAGTTGAGACCTATTTGCAGGATATTTGTGTGTGTGTGTGTGTGTGTGTGTGTGTGGTGCATGCGTACATGTGTGTTTCTGTGTGTGTGTGAGATATTTTTTACTATTATTATTATTATTATTTCTGTTTTTATTATTTCTGGAGTTCCCCCCACCCCATACTCAGGTTTGAACACGCTTCTGTTGACTCTTACATGAATTATTTAACATGACAAGAAGTGGACTTGTCCAAAGTTGGAAGAAAAAACACTTAGAGAATGAGCCAATGACTTTCCAGGGACCCAATCTCCCTAATGATATTTATCCAATCAAAATACACCTAGCGTACTTCATCTGCCTCACTGAGACGATGATGACAGAGGTCTCTGGGTGATGAGTGTGGAGAAGAAGATGAGTTATTCTTCTCACATGCTCTACGCTGATTCGCCTAACGGACGTCACATTCATTTTTAATGGCACATCATTCAGAGAGGGGATGCTCTTGGAAGTGGTTGACTCTTTGCACATTGTGTGTGTGTGTGTGTGTGTGTGTGTGTGTGTGTGTGTGTGTGAGACTGCATTTACGAGCAGTTACGGAGCCGGTGAACTGTCCACTCGTACAGAGGCTTGTGTAATCACCGCCTATTATTTCAATTTCATCCGCTCGCTCCTGTCAGAGAGACTGACCGTGGCCCGTGCAGACTGAGCGAACTGTCTGGTGTTCAGTGCTCATTCTGGGCCAGTTAAGGTGGTAGCCAGACAGCAAACCAGACGTGATGGTTTCTCTGACCAAGATTATACAACACGCCTGAACTTAAACGCCTCTGAGCTAATCCTCCTATTCTACTTGTAGGCAACAGTCTCCGATCTGCCTCAATCTACAGGTCTGGGATCAGTGCCTTGAGCTTGAATCTGACCCATTACCATTAGGAGCTATGGTCGACCAATGAGAAAGAGGGTAATTACCGCGAAGCAGGAGTTAGCTAATCAACTTTTGCAAACGTCATTGGGAAAAATACCGTTTTCTATTTAGCCAAAGCATTTTGCAACCTGGGTGGCTAGCCTGGTTTTAGGCGAATATGGCTCAGTGGAAACTACTGATCATCGACAAGGGTAACGTGCTAAGTCTGTTGTCGCGGTGGTCAGTTTCTCGTTGCCGGGTGAATTTAAGCGTGTGGTCCTGTCAAACACCCATCTCTTTTGGTCTCCTCCAGCTGCATCTCTGTCATTTATCTAAATCCTCGAAAATCAATTACACCGGTGTAGGTACCAAGGCACGGGGAAGGAGTTTTTAATTTTCTCCGCTCTCCCAGGGTGTGGGCTCTCGTGGCATTTAGGCTTTCTGATTACACACTGTTGACAATCTACAAGCTTAGCATATCTCGCTATTAGCATTTCCATCCCCTAGAGCAGCACAATGAGGTTCTATTTTTGGTAGCAGGGAGCTAACCATTTCTATCTTTCTTTCTCTCTCTCTCTCTCCCTCCTTCTCTTTTGTGGCTTGAATTACTGAAGGCCAGGCAGTGTCACCAGTATCAGTAATATTTTGGTCATATCAAAAGCCACTCAGCATACTTATAAATTGCCACGGAATGGGCTTCTGTGTGCAGTGACCGTGCAGACTATACATGCAGAAATAAAGCCTAATTCACAGTGCCTGCGTTGAATTTCTCCTGGAGTATGCTAGTGTTGGAACGGGTCAAACTGTTTTCTGAACTTTGTCGTGTTGACTTTCTTTGATAACAGCGCACAAGACATTTTTTTCTCATGTCGACATGAGGGAAAAGTTTATCTTAGTTCACACCCATTGCGTTTTAAAGATTAAAGTGAATGCGTGTTGATGAATTTCAATGAAAGATGCAGAGCACAACATTCATGGCCTATTATGTACTTAATTAAATCAATTCGGAGAAGCCAAAGGGCAGCAGAAAATGAGTTCATCGATCAGTTTATAGCCCGTAGTCAACATCATATCTCTTTTCGGGAAAAAGAAAAAGAAAACAACCTTGTCTTTGTTTCACACCAGGCTCTATTGTTCGGCACGCCTAGGCATGTACGTTCAGTGCCAACCTGGTGCCAGACTCAGCGTGGAGTGTTTTTTTTTTTTTGTTTTTTTGTTTCCCTCTGAAATAGCCTCCTCTTCAAAGCACATGATTCCCTGCAGCCTTTATGGCGTTCGAAATGTCACCTGCTTTGTATTTTTGTCTCTCACGTCGAGCCCCTTGAGTGAGACAGAAATAGAGTACCAACAGAGAGTTTCTTCCTTTATTTTTTTTTTTTCACTTTTTTTTTTTTTTTTTTTAGCTCTGTATCGTTTCCAGAAACCACATTCCTTTATATGAGTCAGTGAATTAATCTCTATTTAACACAGATGTCGTCTGACAATAATCCAAATGCACAGATTGGATGAGTGTTTCTTTTTGGGTTGGTGATTTTTTTTTTTGGGGGGGGGGGAGGGGGGGTTGTTTTATTTTGTTTATTTCACATTAGTTTATGATTTTTTGTAGTCAGAGAACAAGTATTTTGAGAACACTTGACATGCGCAAACTAGCATCTTTTAATATAAAGATAGCTTCAAATTCTCATTTAAAATGAACACAAAACGAACATCTCTCACTGAACATAAAAAAAAAAAAAAAAAAAAAGATTTTTGCCAGCAGAACCTTGGTGCCTTGTTCTCTCGACTGCATCTTTTTTTTTGCTTTGTTTGAAGATTATTTTATTGGCTGGATCGTAGTTTATGTAAGGATTAAAAGAGCTACTGAGCAAAGCTGTACAGAGAGATAACCTGTGCATTAAGAGCGATTCTGTCCGACGGCCCCGTTTGAGGTTCCCCGTGGTCTGCAGAACATCTGAATATCTTCAAAATGATGTCAAACAAACGTCACCTGCTGATCCCCCTTCCTGTCACAAGGCCGCTGCTGATAAAGCCGGTGTCCAATCGCACGCGGAGAAAGCCTCCAACAATACCCAAGCTTTGGCTTTGGCTGCCGCCTCAGAGAATGACAATCTCCGCCCGTCTGCTCATTTGGATTCAGGTCAAGACATTTTTCTTTTACGTCCGGTCACACTGACCCACGCTGACCTCTGGTGACCTGCGCTCACCCCCAGTCCAGACCTCTGCAAAGCCAGAACGTCAGGCTTTTGGATTGCGAAAACTTTATGGTGTGGTTCACCTTTCTGTTCTCTCCAACGATGGAGCAGCCCACACAAAAACAAACACAGGACAGTAACAGATTGTATGATGTGTAATTATGGACAGGGTTTACCGATGGCTCCGGTACTGAATATTCGTTTGTAGGGACCTACAGTACTGGACCTTTTTCCTGTATTCCAGCACTTACACACCTGATTTAACATGTTAACAAACTCTTTGATTCAGCAATTTGTATTTTTTTTTTTATTTCGTCATAGATAAAATCTTCATAAATAAGTGATAACTCTAAAGGAGCACTGTGGGAAGAGATACAGACGGAAGTCGCGTCAGTCTGGCGAATTCTCTGTACCCAAACCGAGTGGCGTAGCGTACAAGCAAGCGCTGTTCGTTCGCCGCTTTGGTTTATGCGCATTTACTCTTCGATAACTCTTGACAAAGTCCACCTCTCTTCATAATCTTCACTCTTGAGCTACGACAAACACCCATAACCCTTGGCTAAAAAAAGCCGTTGGTTTGATTAGCTTTACCGAGACAAACTGAAGTCATTTCACCACAACAGAAAGCTTTGATATAAAACACTGGCAGGGCCCATGCCTCGTGGACCGTTCTTTTATCTGTGTTTTTCCTCTAGTATCGGAGTCTTATGACGGTTTCGGAAAGTTTATCAGACACACGAGCGTTGCACAACATTACCAACAAGGCATTTTCTGTGCCGATGTGAAGGATGTTTTACGACCGAACGGTGACACTACATTGACTCCCTCTTTTCTCAGAAGCTCCTTGTTTATTTCTCTCTCTTTCTCATTTATAACAGTGACAGTAATTACACAATTTACAGTTATGATAATATAATCACGGGAATAGGACGCTAGCTCATTTTTGTGGCTGATGATGATTTGTTGTGGTGAACTCATAAATCCTGTGGGAACTTAATATTACTGTTTACTGGCCTAATGATTAGAGATCTTGACATGTCCTGCGTACGTGTGTTCAGGAGCCTTAGTTTTACATAATATATTATGCAGGTGACCTAATTTCTGGCGATTATCCAGACCTTTCTCGCATAAGTCATTTTGTCGCTTATACGTTTTCATCGTATTTTCTCCTGCTAACACGTCAATTAACATCAACTTGTGCGTTTTTTTTTTTGTGTTTGTTTTTTTTTCTGGAATGCCTGTCAATCTAGACTCCAGTGGCCTTAACTCTTCAGAGGAATTCTGGAATGGTGATAAGTCCACGTCAAAATTCAACGGTCTGACCCCCTCCCACACACACACACACAAACACTCCCCACCCCCGCGTAAAGATAACGGAGGAATGCATTTACACCCGAGAGCGTTTCTCACCAGAGAAGGGTGAGTTGGACCTGTTAAAAGCACATGACATACGGAAGAGTTGACCTCAGAGCTTAAGGCGTTTTCATGAGAACTAAAACAAATTGGAAAAAAAAAAACCAAAACAAAAAAAAAAAAACAAGATGCCAAGTTCCAATACTGAGAATTTGCTGTGACTTTGTTAGCAGTTTATCCAAGTTCCATCAAAAGGTAGCACTTCCACATAAATAGAAATTACACCAAACACACCAAACCGATGCTGTTTTTTTTTTTTTTTTCCCCACCGCCAAACTACTAATGGGGCTGGAACCCTCAACATTTATGCCATTGAGCTGATCTTAGACATGTTGAAATGTAAGTGGAAAGTCTCTTCAGTACAGAGTTGTAGGGTCGGACTTTGAGTGTGTGGCCATTAAGGCTGATTTAAGTCTACTGCTTGACTTCATACGCTCGGTAATTCCAACAGAGACGTTTTAAAAGCCCCTGTATTAAGGAGTTTTCCGAGGATTTTGTTTTCTCCATTGTATATTAGAACGATGGCCTAAAGGAATTCAAGGCCCCAATTACCACAAAAAGAGGCCTGAAAGAGAGCGGAAAACTAAGGAGTTAGGAAATTACAGAAAGGAACTAGGGAGAGAGAGAGGAAGAGAGAGAGAGAGAGAAATGGTGTGTGCATGTGTGGTTGGTACCTTTTGTCACAGTTTGTTTTCGGGGGGTCAGATTTCGGTCACGCTGTGTGTAAATGGACTCCCAACCCGACCCCTGCAGTACTTTCCCCCTTCCTGTCGTTTGGATACAACTCCCTTTTCAGCCAGGAAATCATAAACCTGTTTTTAGCTCTTTTTAGGGTTTTTTTTTGTAGTTGTTATTGTTAGAGAAGAGGTTGCTCTTCATTCTCCTGACTGGTAATCTGCTCTCTCTGATACCAAATCACATTGCTTTTAGAACATTGAAAACCGGTAACCTGGCAGGCGACTGGTCAACCCATTTTCTTACAAACCAATCACAGGACAGAATATTACATTACATGCTAACATTGCTAACCTGTGTAAACACCCCCCCACCACTCCCCTCCATGAACTGGACAATTGTTCAGTTTCTTCTGGTTTAATTTCTCAGCATAAAGGCTCTGTCACATTTCAAAGAATTTAACCCCAAAGTTACCTCAGAAATATGTCCACTCTAACAGAAAAAAAAAAACTGCTAAGAATAAGAATGTAGACTATAAGTACTAGGCTTAGCTTTGAATACTGTACACGCTGAATGGGTCCCAATGTGAATGGAAGAAGTGTGAAATGCATTTTATACGCTGCTTCAGTCTGTCATGTTACTCCACTTAATGCATCTTAATTGAGGACCAAGAATCTCTCCAGTTTTTTTTTTTCTTTTGGTACGCTTTACATCACTCGGACAGGCTCTGGAAAAGACGGAGCTTTCTCCAACTTCTTCTTCATCTCTTGCCGTGAACTTTTGACATCTTTAAAAAGTTTAACGGCCTTGTACTTCTACGCAGTCAGTAAAGACTGCTTTGTTGCCTTCCGAGTTAAGAGCAGGAAAGACGTTTGCGAAATGATTAAGTTAAATGAATCCCATCGTTTCCGTGCTGCTTAAAGTTTTAAAGACCGTTTGAGTCGATCTGCGTTTGGATTAGATTAGCCAGTGACGTTTTCGTCTCTTTTAACTTAATGCTGTGTCCTTTCTCTGTGTGATGGAACGCTTCTACAATGAGAGAAATTCTCATACGCTCGTTGATTCACGTCTCCTGCGGTAGAAGTTAAATCTAAAAAAGATCTTAATCTTAGGTAATTTCAGAGAAAAAAACGAAACTCGTGGCGTAAGCAAATTTTTACGTTGTAAGCCTCGTTTCAGAACATCGCCGGTAATAGCCGTGAAGTCACGTGACTAAAACTGATTCGCCCGTTGAAAAAAACCTTTGATAATTTGACCAAAGTTTCGATTTCCTCCGTCTCTGTCTGGATACCATAAATCTACAATGCACTGTAAAAGCTAACAAGGTTAGCGGAGACAAGTACAGATGAGATAGAAATGAAGGTATGTTCTTGTAGTGTCTGTTTAATGGGACCAGCAGAAATGTACTCATATAGCCAGCTCTGTCAGACAGTAATGAGAGTAATATAGTAGTAATGGAATAGAAAGTAAAGGGTCCTTGTAAAGAGTTATTAGTGAGAGAGTCTGCTGTTGTTTTTTCGTTAGGAGTGACCCTTTACCCAAGGACAGGTGAGGAAATTTATTAAGGAAATATGCCTCTGAGGAGATGGGAAAACAGATACTACACCCCCCTCTTTCTCTCTCCCTCTCTCTCTCTCTCTCTCTTGCTCTCTCTCTCACACACACACACACACACACACTCCCGTTCTCTCTCTCTCTCTCTCTCTCTTTCTCTCTCTCCCTGTCTCCTTTTTTCTCTGCCCCTCTCTTGTTTTCTATCTCAATCTTTCCGGAAGGCATTACTCATTAAAACAGTGCCCTGTTGTGAGTGTTGTGCGGTACCAGGCTCTTTCTCTCTTCCTCTTTGACCTTGAGATGATGGTGTGATCAGTCTTGGGGAGTTTTATCATTGCTCTCCTCTCTTTTATCTGTTTCCAAAGCGTCTCTTGCATTCTTGGAGGTGAATGGATTAGATTTATAAAGACTATGAAGAAAGGAGTTAGCCATGCTATCGCATGAAAGTCAAAAACCGGTCAATTTTCTCGACGGCCTTTGAAGAGCACTTTCAGTAAACAAACAAGCCCCTGAGAAGTCAAGTTGTGCATGTCAAATATAAAAGCATCCAAGTGCCTCACGGTAGAAAGACAGCAAACTTTTTGACGCATTTTACTTCAAAGGAGATGAAACCTTAAGCTATTTGTTAGTCATATTACCATGCAGTTTTATGAATACATCCAAAAGTTCTTGACACTTCTTTGAGCTGCAAATAGGAAGATTAACAATACTCAACCACAGAGGCCAGCAAGAGTAAAAGTGAGATGTAAAACAACGTAGAGCAAAGTGACGTCAGAACACAATCCATTTGTGAGGTCAATTTCACTTGTTTAATGTCAGCATCTTAATTTTGTCGTAAGATGTTGAAGAAGGAACATTTGACATTTGGTCTGCGCTGTAGAAACAATGTCCAGACGTGTTGTTTGTTGTGAACATTTTGTTGACCGCTTGCCGTTGCAGGGCTCGGGGGGACCAGAGGACGAGGTCGCGTCGGAGTCGACGAACGCGCAGCAGGCTGGAGCATCCCACAGTTTCGTCCAGGAGCATTTCCAAGCTCAGTACAAGTAAGTTTCCTCACTTTGACTTTGTAAGAGTTTTAACCACAGTGTTGTATGAAGAGATGATCAGGAGATGGAGTAGAGGATTAAAAACGTAACCTGTCATGACATACATTCAGTTTATTGGACACAACAATGTGGGCAATGGTCGTTAAAAGACCGCGTTCAGATACTTCAGAAATGGTGCGCCTACCTGTTTTCCAGGTAATGACGCAGATAGTTTTAAAAAGACGTAGTCCCGATACAAGGTGCCTTTTTTCTCAAAAAGTAAGGAAAAGAACTCGAGTGTGTGATATGTTCTTTTAAAAAAATCAATGTTTTGACCAAGACGCGTGTGTATATGTGTGCACTTGCTGAAAGCGCTGAGTGCAGCACCTTCCCCTCAATGTGGTTAAAGAAAATTATATGAAGCAGGGACAGAAATTAGTTAATAATAATCATTCCAAACTTGAGGGACCAAACCAGGAAACCCAGCTAAGGAGCCACCAGAGAACACAGAGATTCATCATTTGTCCGAGGTTCGCGCTTCAATTCCGAGCTGAACCTCTCTCGCCGACTGTGGCCGAAGGTCTACGGGAACGCAGTCGGCCGTTTTCCCTTGGACGGGCGTGTCACCCTGGGTCATTGTGGTCCCTCCCCCCTTCTCTCCGCTCTCCGACAGTTCCTGACTGGCTAACGACCGGCTGTTGTCCGTGCGGTCGGAGTTAGAGTTACAATGGTACTTGTCTACAGGTGTCAAATTGCTCACCTGTGTTTCGTAGCTCATCATGTGGAGAGAAGCTTTGGCAGTTTTTCCAGACAAGATCCACCTCAGACTCGAGGCGACCTCTGCGAGATGGAGAAGGCTAATTGGACTCTACAAATTCCTGTGGAAGAAGAAGAAACTTTTCTCTCTCTCTCTTTTTTTTTTTTTTTTTAAAAAAAAAAAAGAGAACTTGATAGGATTTTTTTTTCATTACTTTACCAAGGTAGTGGTGGATTTATGATGTTCCACACAGACCTGATAGTGTTTAATGAATTCACTGCGGTCAAGTAATGATCTTTTCCTCCCTTATGAGTCATCTGGAAGATTCATTAAAAAAATAATAATTCATTAAACAAACTTGATATTTTTTGGCCCACTACTTTACCAAGATAATGGTGTTTTCTTTTTCGTTTTTTTTGATAACGTTCGACTCAGACCTGAAATTGTTATAATGAATTCCGTGAAGGCCAGCAATGGTCTTCTCCTCTCTTCTGAAGCATCTGAATGAGAACTGTGGTCTTCAGTCAAGTTTACTAGATGATACACGTCTAGACCTTTCTATCAGTCAATTGTGATTTTCACATTTCACCCTATAAACTGACCCTGTCATTCCCACCATCCAGTCATTTTCCATGGAAAGAGGCCTTTCCCATATTTTATCGTGTTTATCGAGCTAGTTAGCATCCACTCTTGATAAATGTGCACGAGACACTGACTGTATTTGTATCTGTTACCATAGTTTCCGAAGGGTCTTGCACAGTTTTGCTTGTGTCTGTGGCCAGCCGAGGAGCGTCATATTGGCCATTTTCTCTCTGTATCGCATTGCGGTCAATCTCTGACACCAATCCGCGTTGATTAGATTAGAGTTTAATTACCGCGGGAGGCTCTCCTATATTAATGCCGATACTGTATCGCATTTCAGAGGAAGCACTGAGTCTTTCGGTGCGTGTGTGAGCGAGTGTGTGAGTGTGTGTGAGTGTCTGGGGGGGGCGGGGGGGTCAGACAGGATAAATGGGCATTCGTTATTCCTCTATAGCCACTTGGGTAATTACCTGGCCAGAGCATCGGTAATGACGAGGACTGGGGCGTTGACCCTTAACGTGCCTTTAGTCTGTCTCCTCCATCCTCTAAACGACTGCCCATTCCAGTATATGTTAATGGAGCAGACAGCAGAAATGGCCTGAGCTGGCAGCAGTGGGAGGACTTTTGTCTGTTATCAGACAGAGGAATGTTCTGCCTGCTAAAATTGGACTCCAAAACAGAGGCTGTTGTGTACAGTAGGCTGTGTATCAGCTGATTATCGGTACCTCTGATTCCACTTTAACCACATCCTGCTTCTTCAACTCTAAACTCGAAATAATCTAGGGAGTAAAGGGTATAGAAAGGGGACAGACAAACTGGCTGGTCAGAATGGAGGAATACTTTTGTCCGGTTGCGTGGGAGAGAGAAAGTCACGACAGCTTCAAAATGATACAATGCTTTTGTTTCCGTATATTTATTAGAAATATACACTACAGGTAGGCCTCATATGAGTGTCAGAACCTTATTGGTTTTGTGTGCTGTTACTTTTTTGTTGTTGTTGTTGTTGTTGGGGTCTGTTTTTTTTTTTTGGGAGGGAGGGGGGTGTTTATGTATTCTGCTTTTTGCTCAACCAATGCACAGCTGGTGCAAAGCACAAAATAATTTTCTTAAAGCCATCAAACCGCGTGGCTTCAATGTTTTCTTCTCACAGGTGAAAGCTTTTGTAATGCACCCTGGACGCTCTCAGCGCACGTGGGTATGGAACCCTTTGTCACTGTAAGTGCTTTTTCTCCCGCCACTGATGTTACAAACCCAAAGGCATCTGAGCGGATTGTGGTTTACTGGCGTGAGGTGACATCAAAAGCTAACTCCGTGCTTGGACAAACAATAGCCATTTGTTTCATAATGATAGGTAGCCTTGAGAGCAAAGGGGGTTCAATACAGAACTGTTTGTGTTCTGTTTTTGAAAACTGCAACATTCACAGGAGCTACGACTGCTTTTAATCACGATGAATCACGTGTTGTGCCGTAAAACCATAATTAAAGTGCTCTTTCTTCGGTGCTCATCCTCTAATCTTGTATCTGTAAGTTGCTATTCCCTTGTGGTTCCACTGCTGGTGCGTTGTCGGTAAACGTGTCTGTCAGACTAGCTCCGTTCCCCGCCACGAAACCGTTGGCAAACGGTTCTGCTCTGCCACCCGACAGCTGGGCGTGTCCAGACAGCGGAGCAGATTGGCATCTCGTATGCGCAGAGACAGTGCCGCGCTAAGACAGACAGATAAATAAATAAGAAACGAGAACACCGACTTTAGCATAGCCGTCAACCTTTGCTTTGGCGCTGTGGAGTCACTGTTGAATTTGTTAATGGTACAGTGTAGTTTTCTCAACTTTTTCCGTTTCTTTTCTTTTCTTTGACATCACCACGGCACGTTACTGAGCATCAAGCAAAAGCAGCCTCGCGTGAGGTTCCCGGAGGCGTCGTAGAACTACGAGCGTCGTCATTCAGTCGCGAAAACCATTAACGGCTTTTCACGACCTTCGAGACAGCATTTGTGGTCCATTGAAGTATGGTCTAGTTAAAGATCTATCACTGTTCTGAAACCAGTCCAGACGCACTGTCCCAGAAGCTCTCTCAATGTGTCATCCTGGTCGTAACCAATTCACAGGCTTTTTTTTTTTTTATTATTATTTTTTTTAATAACCAAGCTTTCAGGGTGAGAAAATGAGATAGAAACGCCTCAGTCGGGAATTAAGTGAAGAAATGAGCGGGGGAGGCGGTTGATTCAGTTCCCTGTTGTTGTCAAGAACAGATCTCATCCCGACTTTGAATATCTTCATATTCATGCAGTGTAACACTCTGTGTATGTGGCTTTAAAGGGTACCACACGTCCGACTGTCGGATTAAAACAATCAAGGATTTCAGACTTTGCCCCATGAAAGGTGTAGTTGTGTATGCATTTAGTTGTGTAGACCCCCCCCCCCCCTCATCCCGCCCCAACCCCCCCCCCCCCGCCCAGTCGTCTTGAAACCCTTCGGAGTTTGTTTTTTTTCTTCTCCTATGCAGTGTAGTGAAAGGAGTAAAAACTGACGGATTAAGAAAAAAGCATCACTTTAATAGCGCTGTTTATCTCTATACTGTTTATCTCTATACTGTTTATCTCTATACCGGCAATTCAGCCATTGCTGGAGTTCAGCTTTCCATGACTAAGCGAAAAAGCCAACACCAAAAACAGACCAGTCTGAACTGCAGTGACCTCTTACAGTCTGGGATCTGTTACTGGACATAATGCAACCAATTCAGCAGTACTTTTGGATTTTTTTTTTCTCTTTCTTCTTTCTCTGCCTTTGAATTTTATCAGTCACAGAGCATACTCTGGCTTTTTTTTTTTTTTTTAAATTACATTGTATTTTATTCACCAGTGAGTGGAACAGAGACACAAACAATGTAAGACGTCCCCAGTTCTTGCATCAGTTTTAGGAATTTGGAGCTTTAGATCCCCAAATGTTTTTGGATGCTTTGCGTGTCCTTCTAGAAATTCTGTCGGCTAGATTCCAAAGTGTCTTTTTATTTTCTTTCGTAGAGATGATGGCGTGAGCTGTCGGCTAATGTCAGAGTGAGCTTCACCTTCTTCAGAGAAAGCAAAAATTCAAACGACACACATGTTCCGTGTACAGCAAAACTAACTTTGGTTTTTGCTTTCCGACTTTCTGAGATTCGGGTCTGCTATGGCAACCAGATACACTCCCCCCTCTCTCTCCGTGAAGGAGATACACCCTGGATGTTCCCAAACTATCGTGACTTTTGTTTAGTCTCATCTTTTGAGTTTTCTTTCTCTGTTTTTTTTCTTATTTCTTTTTTTTTCTTTTCCGCGGGGGGAGACAGACTCAACAGGGATACGCTAAAAGTTTGGAGGTCGCGACCTTACATCATTAGGAAGCTCTGTTTGTCTCGTCTGTTTAGAGATGTTTGGTTTTTCTCGCCGGGTCCTAGGGATTATTGATTGGTCTTGAAGCACCAGTAGTTTAGATTTTCTGTGTTGGAGCAGTGCTACAGCAGGGTTGTCATCCTGCCAGCAAATGGCATTCAGTTACATTTAGAGCAGCAAAGACTCATTTCTCCCTCATGTTCTTTTTAGAAAAGCACAGACTTAAAAAACTGAAGTGGCTATTGCCCACTCTATTGAACATTTTACTCACCGGGGGGGGGGGGGGTTTAGCACTGATGATAAGGGCTGAAAATAGAGAGGCCAGTGTGATGTATTTTGATGTAATGTTAGTGGTTTTATTTCTTTCTTTTACCAACGGAGGCTGCGTGTGTTCGTTTTAGGTCGTCTTTTGTACTCTGACGCTCTACCTTGGCACTCGTACGAACAGAGAATTTGCTTTTTTTTTAAGTGTCAAAATTTTCCGTCGGCCTTCTTGCTGGAGCTGGCCGTGCGCGCGACCGTTTTCTCGCGAAGGTCCGTGCGAGCTGTACGCCTCTGAGTACCTTCCAGAGTTTTCCACAGCACCCTCAAAGCAGCCTGCCCCCTCGGAGTACTTGGTATGCAGGTCACAGGAGGCCACCGCTCTGTCCTTTCAGAAGTGAGACATCTGTGGGAGAAGAGAGAGAGAGAGAGCAAAACAGAGAGAGAGAGAGAGAGCACCTCATAGAGATAATGTCAGCTGGGTCCAGCTGAATAGAGCATTTCTCTCTCTCTCCCCCTCTCTCTCTCTCTCTCTCTCTCTCTCTCTCTCTCTCTCTCTCTCTCTCTGTCTTTTCTGTTGTTGTGTCAGGTGCTTCCTAGGGGAAGCAGACACACTGAGGCAGCGTGGGCTGGCTCTCTTTGCCCGCTTGTTCGTGGAGGAATTCCCTTTGCGCAGCTGTCCTATGTGAAGACGGACGGGGAAACGGGAAACTCTGCTCCGTTGGTCTCAATCTGCAGAGAACAGAACAATTACATCAGAATACAGTCGCCATAGCGACGGTATTACAAATACATGCGCTTGTCTTTTCTTTCCGTTCATAGAGATAAAGGCCTTTTTCTTTTCAGGCGATCGAGACTTACGTTTATTTTCTTTCTTAACTATTCTGTTTACTATCGTACAGCAGTTGTGGTGTTTGTATTTTCATATAATAATTTTTTTTGGGGGGGGGGGGGGGGGGGTGGTTTATACCTGTTGTTTGTGTTCATGGCTTTAAGATCTTGACACTGTGAATACAGAATACGGTTTTTATTTATTTATTTATTTTTTTCAAATGGGACAAACTCAGAGTGACACCGATGTGACATTTGAAGAAAAAAAGACCAGGTAAAAACAGCGGGAAGACGCACAGCGGCTGAGAACTGGAGGATGTGGCTTTTTTTAAAATCTGTGTTTAACACGCTCATCATGTCTCCCCCGTCTTTAAATTTCCCCCCTTTTGAGCGACCGCCTCTGTGCAGCAGACGGAGGTTCACTCTCAAACACACAGGCAGTCGCCGGCACCTCTGCTAACACGCTCTCTGGGGGCATTTGGAGGTTTATGAACCTGTGGTATTAAGAGGTTTCTCTCTTTTTATCCCTTTTTTGAAAAAATAAAGAGATGCAGACAGACCCTCTGGGCAGAATCTCACCTATAGTGTGTGTGTGTGTGTGTGCGCGTGCAAGAGAGACAGACAGAGAAAGAGAGAGAGAGGCAGACAGAGAGAGAGCGAGCGCGAGAGAGAGAGAGGTTGAAGAGTTAAAAGAGAAAGACAGTAATAAAACAGGATGAAGGAGTGAGAATGATGCAATAACCTGGAAACTGGCTCAGAGAGGATTGATTCCCATGACTCAGTGCAGCCACCCCAAAAGGCTTCTCTAGCCCTCCTCAACAGCCCTGCACCACACACACACACACACACACACACACACGCACGCACGCACGCACGCACGCCCACACACACGCACGCACACACACACACACTCACACACATACACACACACGCACTCAGTCACACACACACACAGACACTCACTCACACACACGCATGTACGCACACACACACACACATACACACACACACAGACACATACACACACACACATACACACACGCATGCACGTACACACATGCGCGCACACACGTGCCTATATACACACACACTCACACACACACACATACACACACGCACACACACACGCGCACGTACACACACACGCACATATACACACGCATACGCACACAGACACGCACGCACTCACTCACACACACACACACGCACGCACACGCTCACACACACGTGCACACGCACACACTCATACAGGGGTGCGTGCACACACTTACAAAGACACATAACCACACTCACAGACACACACTCACAGATGCGCGCACATACACACACATTTACACGCACACATGCACACGCACACACCCACACCCACACGCACACACACACACACATTACATACTCACATAGACATGCACATACACTCATAGACACCCTCACACAGACACACACACACACACACACATTACATACTCACATAGACATGTACATGCACTTACAGACACACACACACACACGCACACACACATTACATACTCACAAAGACATGCACATACACTCATACAGACACACACATTCTCACACAGACAAGACACATGCACACACACCCACATACACACTCACATTACATACTCACATAGACACGCACGCACACACACACTCTCTCTCCCTCTCTCTCTCTCTCTCTCTCTGAGAAAACTCCTCCCTGATCCCACTCACACCAGAAGGTTCTAGGGTCACGTGTGCATACGGTAATGTTTCTGAACACACACACACACACACACACACACACACACGCTGGTCCTGCTTGTGTGTCACAGTCCACCGAAGAGAGTTGTCCACTCCTAGTTCCTTTGCACGAATGCCTTTCAGCTCAGTAATGCCGTTAACCAACTGTGTGGGTTCACGTTAGTGTTCAGGCACCATAAGGTCGCATACGCTGCTTACAGATTACGCCTGTTCATAATCTATAGAACATACCAAACACATGCATCTTAAGGGCTGTGTACTTGTATGTTAACACATTTTGCACAGCAGTCTTCCTTTCAAGAGTTCAGATACTATACCGTTGTGGCTTTCAAAGACGTTGTTTTTACCCAGTTCGATTTTTGTTTTTATGGAGAAGACATAAGTTGGTTTTACACACTATGACATGTATGTATGGGATTTTTTTCTGTGTGTTCTCAGGTCATCTCTGACATGTCCTCACTGTCTCAAACACAGCGACACATTCGATCCTTTCCTCTGTGTCTCACTGCCTATCCCTCTCCGCCAGACCAGGTGAGTCAGTGTGTGTGTGTGTGTGTGTGTGTGTGTGTGCACGCGTGTGTGCGTTGGTATGTATCTGTTGGGGTGTGTGTTTGTGTGTGTGTTGGTGTGTGTGTGTTGGTGTATGTGCGTGTGTGTGTGTTACAGAGTGAGAGAGAGAGCTGGAAGTCTTCATATCACCATTCACCCGTAAGAGCTTTTATTTCACAGTTATAGCCGTTGCAGTTTTACAGACGTTCCACATCTGCAGGAGGATTTTACATGAGAATTCATCACCAAGAGTCTTTTGGCAAAACACTGATACCATTGAAATAATCATATCAGATATTACATACTGATAAGCAACTCAAATGACAATGACAAATCTATAAGTTCATCTTTAAGCAGTTACCAGATACCAGCAGATACCAAGACTGCTGTCTGTCTATTTGTCTGTCTGTCTGTCTGTCCGTCCATCCGTCTCTCTATCTATCTATCTATCTATCTATCTATCTATCTATCTATCTGTCTGTCTGTCTGTCCATCTGTCTATCTATCTGTCTGTCTGGCTGTCTGTTTATCTGTCTATCTATCTATCTATAGATCTGTCTGTCTGTCTGTCTATCTATCTGCATATATGGACTTCTCATTTATCACATGTGTCAGTGTGGTGAACTGTTTAATTTATGGCCGGTCCTGTGAGACTGTCCACAGCGGACGGCTGGATAGAGATCTTTAGCTGTAACCAAAGACAATAGGCTGTGGTGCTTTATCTACAGACTGGAAACAGCAGCACCGCCTCTACCCTGAACAATGAGGCGTTCACACAGTGAGTGTGTAGCACACCCCACCCTACCACAGCCACACAAATCCTACCAGGGATATCCTGACATTTTAGTGGAGTAAAACACTACTCTATACACACCCACACCACGCCTGTATGCACACGCGCACACA